>NC_137871.1:14360887-14630887 GCF_963924005.1 Protomyctophum bolini | reverse complement strand
TATCTACATAACAGGATGCATAAAGGGCAGTAAACCTGTGGAAGTTATTGTTGTTTTTAACTGCATGGTAGGGCTGGGAAATATATCAATATGATATCTATATTGTGATATGAGACAAGATATTGTCTTTTTTTTGTTTAAAATATTATGTTATTTGAGCAAGTTTATGACATAAATCTTTCAGTATTCATGGAGCTGAATCAGAATTCCTGATTCCTTAATCGTAATATTGTGATATGGCATCTTTTCCATTGCTTTCTGAAATTGTCAACGATGTGGAAATAGCTGATCTACAAGTTCACAATGCGTTGTGACACCTGGCACGTTGTGAACTTGCAGATTAACTATTTTCACTATTTATGAAAATGTTTGAAAATATAATTGATATTATCGCCACAATGTCGATAATTATTGTGGTATTTGGTCAAATATATAATCATATTTGATTCTGTCCATATATCACCCAGCCCTACTGTATGTTGTAGAACGCAGTTATTACTATCAATCTGTCTTACTACTACGTGTGTGTGTGTGTGTGTGTGTGTGTGTGTGTGTGTGTGTGTGTGTGTGTGTGTGTGTGTGTGTGTGTGTGTGTGCAGAGTACAGTACCCAGAATTCTAATATCTCTCTTGGCTGGGTTCTCCTTTGCTGGAGTGGTAGATGTTTGGTTTCCAAAGCAGGAGACCTGGGTTTGAAGTGGTTACACATTCACACATTGAAGGTTTGATTATCTGTAGAGAGCTTGAATGATTTTTTTATTTTTGCCTCACTGACTTGAGAATGACACATTTGAGATGGCGGAATAGTTAGTTTCCGTAAGTCATTAACCAATTTAACCATGGTGACATAATTTACATTTTCCATAGTCAAAATCTTTCAAACGTATTTCTGAAATGTTTGAATGTAGCAGATCTACAAGCTCACAATGCATTAGGAAACAACGTGAATATGGCTTCAGTGCATGGTTATCAATACGACTTGTCAGTCACACATTACTTGTCTGCAAATATTGACTGCAAGTCTAGACAGTAGACAAAATAGAAACAACAAATGCTTGGTTTAAGATAAATGTACTAGAACAATGGATATTATTGAAATTTCACCCAATCCAGTGGCTGTGGAGTTTCTATAGTTTCTTTCTGTTGTCTGAGAGTACCGTAATCAGATTTGACAAATTGCTAATCTGTGTTCCAGTTTTTGTTGGGGATTATGTTCAGCTGCATGTAGCATTGAATTGCAATATGGCTCAACACCACATTTAAAATTCAAAACCTGCTTCATGGAGATAACATCACTCACAAAATTGTCAATTTCAATTAATTTGCTTGTTGCAGGTTCTTAACCTTCCACATCTCCCAATAACTGATTGTGGGGGTTAGCAGAGATGGAGTACTCATAGAGTCTGGGGAATTGGCTTTACTAAATTGGGACTTGAAGGGGATAAAATGTTTTTTCTTTTGTCTTGAAGGGGCATGTTTTGCGCAATAATAGTATTTTCATTATGTCTGCCCTATGATCTCTGATATTATTGAAATTACAATAAAAATATTTTGAAAAGAAAAGAACCTTCCACATCAACTGGCCTTGTGAGACAAAGCATATGGCGGTGGGAGGTTAACAGCAGGTTCCTCTGTTTAGGTTGAATTTACTAAATGTCTGTGCAATCTGTGTTATCTACATTTGCGGCCAAGGTTAGGGTTGGGAATCGGGATCCTTTAGGATTCTAACAATTCTGGAACGATTCCCTCTTAAAGCCTTTAACATTCCCTTTAACGATTCCATATTTGACAACATCTATATCATTTTGGCCTTCATTAAAATATTTTATAAACACAAATTCAATCATACATAGTAGCATTGCATACATATTATTGTAGTGATTCTCAAAGTGATGTCCAGGGACCCTCTGCCTGGCTTGGTTCTAAATGGACCCTTACAGGTCAGTGTAGAAATGGAACCAAACGGACTTGTATTGTACTCGTATTTTAATGTTATTGCAGACTTTTCCCACATACCAGCTCTGACATAAAACTGGTTGCTCTGGTTCCTCCCGTTCTGGATCGTCAACTATAGGGTCCCTCCCTCCCTATATATTGGAACAAATTACTTGAGGAGCACAAATGAAAGACTCTGTATTTCCCACAGCAGTCCGTAACACCATGACTGAATTCTGGAAGGACCACTCCAAACAGGCCACTGTGGAGGAGATGATGTTGGATTCTCACGCCAGAGAGCTGACCAAGGAGGAGCTGCCAGAAATCCTCGCTTTGCTGCCCAGCCTATCCGGACAGAGGGTCCTGGAGTTGGGGGCTGGTATTGGGTTAGTGTGCAAGTGTGTGTGCATGTGTGTGTGTGTGTGTGTGTGTGTGTGTGTGTGTGTGTGTGTGTGTGTGTGTGTGTGTGTGTGTGTGTGTGCGTGCGTGCGTGTGTGCGCTCGCGTGCGTGCGTGTGTGCGCATGTTTATGGAGGGAATGAGTTAATTGTGGTTATATAATAATTATTTGCACTCACGTCGGTGAACCTCCCGGCGATTGTGACATATGGTTCAAGTAGGTTTGTATTGGGTAGTGCGTGTGTGTGTGTGTGTGTGTGTGTGTGTGTGTGTGTGTGTGTGTGTGTGTGTGTGTGTGTGTACGGACAGTGTTGTAGTTCTACAATGCCCACAGTGAACCTCCTAACCAATGTGACATGTGATGGCAGGTTTGCATAATGTTTAAGTTTGTCATGCTGGTTTGCATGTGTGTGTGTGTGTGTGTGTGTGTGTGTGTGTGTGTGTGTGTGTGTGTGTGTGTGTGTGTGTGTGTGTGTGTGTGTGTGTGTGTGTGTGTGTGTGTGTGTGTGTGTGTGTGTGTGTGTGTGTGTGTGTGTGTGTGTGTGTGTGTGTGTGTGTGAGTGCGCATGTCATATCAGTGCATTACACAAACACACATTAAACGTTGCCCCATGTGTCTCTGCAGTCGCTACACTAGCCACCTCCTGACCACAGCTGATCATGTGACCGCAGTGGACTTTATGGAAAGCTTCGTGGAAAAGAACAAAGAGGTGAATGGTCACCATAGTAACACAGTCATTATGCAAGCTGACGTCACAAAACTGGACTTCCCCCAAAACAGGTTTGACTGTTTGTTTGTTTTTCTTTTGTTTTTAAATTGCATCTTTTTTACAGTTTGTAAAAGCCATCATCTAGAATTAAGTCAAGGACCCCCAAATTGATGTACATTTGGCTGCAGACCCCCGTTTAAAAATAGTTTGTCCCAGGAACCACCATAAGAGATTTTTCAACAGACCTACAAGCTTGTAGATCTGCTATTTTCGAATTGTCGATAAATATAATAGTGCTTAAGTATTTAAACTCTTTCACATTTAGGAATCTAAATCTGGTCCCCTGAAATCTCGCAAAACACAATCAAGACCAACTCTCTTGTGCATGCTGTCACTAGGAAGTCAATCCCTAAATATATATATTTGTTTACATTTTGTGAGTTTATAATCTCCACAGGGAAGCCATGCCATTATTAGACCCTGTCTTGTTTATACTGGACATTTCCAAAATATTTCAATCCATGATGTGTCTCAAATCTTGCACTATTCACTCACACCTTTGTCTGTGTCCAAAATATCAATTTATATAATGATGTTTGCAACAAGCCTTTAATCAATACAGCTCAAAGTCAGTACTTCTACAATCTATATACTGTATTGAGGACATTATGCTTTTTCACAGTATATTAAGTCATTACTAAGTACATACAGTACAGGGTTAGGGTTAAGATATATGGATGGACGTGAGTGTTTTTCTTTAACAGACATGTGATCTTCGTAACATTCCTTTTTTGCTTCTTCACTTTCCATAAACAAGTCTGTTAGCATTGTTACACTCAAGCTTCCAATACCATGTCACAATCAAGGTACAGACTTTGCGATCACATGCAAAGCCAACCTCACGTTTCACATACCGCTAAATGTTTTCCTCAGATTTGACGTGATCTTCTCCAACTGGCTGCTGATGTATTTGTGTGACGAAGAGCTGAAGTCCTTGACAGAGAGGATGCTTGGGTGGCTGAGGCCTGGCGGTTTTCTCTTCTTCAGGGAGTCCTGTAACCACCAGTCTGGTACTGCAAATCTAAATTCTTATTACTCAGGGCTGGAGCCAGGCTAGCTGTACCCAATATTGTAGCCAGAACTGTTACCCAATATGTTTGTGCTGTTATTGCTATAAATTACATACATTTTGACATATGTAGATATAACAATTTCTGTCTCTACCTAGGCGATTGTAAAAGGGCCTTCAACCCAACCCACTACCGCACCCAGGCAGAATACAGTCACCTTATGACATCAGCCAACTGGGAGGACTCAGAAGCGTCAGAGAAGTTTGGTTTCGACATTGTGCTGACAAAGAAAATTCAGACATACGTTAAGGTATGACTGTTGATATGTTTTTTTCAAAAAGCGTTTCAAATCAACCACTGTAAATTCAGGAACACACTAGTCACTTTAGTGCAGTGCTGCTGACTGAGGTCGCACAGATGTTGCAGGTGTGGGTGCCAGTGCGTAATTGTAGCCTAAGATTTAGACTCTCGTAGATTCTGACATCTGCTCTCGGACCTATAATCGCTCTTAACATTAAAACAAAGCACTTACGGCTTTCAAAAGCAGAACGTAGACCAAGCTGAGAAGTGGGGCAGCCACATAAGCACCTTAGATTTTGCATAATGTAAAAAGGGTTGAAAACCACTGAATTAAGGTATATATATTTAGAATGGATTAAAAATATGTGATTCTTATCATTCTTTTGTGATTAACAATGAACAATCATGCGATTAATCACGATTAAATATTTTTAATTGATTGACAGCCCTAGTATATATATTTTAGGGGTTAAGGAAACTTATATTTTAATATATTTATGCATAAGAACATCACATTACTTTACATTTTACAAGCTTGTCTCTGCCTCAAAATGACTTGATTTAATTATTGTATCTACTCATTAGGAGACGTGAGTTAGATACCACAAATAATACAAGTTTTCATTTGTCTAATGCTCATAAATGTGATAAACACAGTTTTGTTTAAAAAAACAATTTCTTTGAATTCATCCTCAGGATTCTGCTTTATTTTCTGTTTATAAAACATAGAAATACAAGTAAAAACCACTTGTTGTTGAAATAATAATAGTAAAAATAATCATGGACTCACATGTGCCACACTGTGGCTGATTTGCTACAATACACCCATTGACATCTTTAAATTAAGTGTGAATCGTGGTACCACTAAAAGGGAGGTCCTCAAGTGGTATCACTGCCATTCTCAAGTGCTCACCACTGTACATGTTAAGAGCGATTATAGGACTCTCAGACTTCAGAATCGAAAAATACATCTACGAGAGTCTAAATCTTAGGCTAGCGTAATTGCACAATGCACATTCAGCTGGCGACATGGCAGAGATTCAGAAAAGGTCAGCCTTTACATCATGGTTTGTGGAAGTATGTTTACCAATTGTCATCATAAAGCACTGCAGCTGTTCAGAGTTAAAGATTATGGGCCGTAGACGAGGCTATGCAAAAATGATAGAGTCAACCATTGAACAGTAGGCTCATTGAGCAGCCTATTCTCCCTCTGGACAATACTTGCACACTTGCAAACTTGCACATTTTTGTCTGTAACACAAACATAATCTAAAAGTAATCTAACAAGTTAGGTAATCATGTAACAAATGTTAATGGCAGAAATCTTGTAACTTAATTAGTTAGTCTTAAAAGTAAAGTAAGTTACCCAACGCTGGTGATGAAATGTCCTAGAGAGTAAGACACTAATAGTGCCACACTAATAGTGCCCACTGCTCCTAATGGTTAGGATGGGTATAAATGCAGAAGATGAATTTCAGGTATGGGCAAATGTACTTGGCAATATCCCAGCAACAACACTTGAAGATTCGTCCAAAAATCTAGCAAATGTTTCATTAGGAATGTGCATTTGTAACTTACATTTCTGTTAGTCAGACTGTAACGTCTGTTCGCTCATGTGTAAGAAGCGCCATCTGGTGTACATTTGTCATAAGCAGCTTCAGTGTCTTTGCCAATTGTCTGTACACATTGTACTTTAGTACAGTGTGGAGACGCTTAGGGAACACCCCTCTTCCCTAAGCTAAGGGAACGACCATGGCTTCTATAGGAACGCCTTTTCATAATTCATACATAATATCCATATCAAAACCGAGTGGCCATGCTGAGCAGCCACATGTCAACGAGCACGCCACCCGATGGCAGTCCGTGTGATACAGAATAAGTTATCACCTGTTTTGAAAATGCACGTATGTCAGTGTGGCGCAGTGACAGTACACAACTCTGCTCTCCATTTCTTTCCCTGGCACTCGCACCATCCTCTCCCATCTCACCCTTTCCAATTCTGTCCTCTTCCTGCAGATGAAGAACAACCAGAATCAGATCTGCTGGCTGCTACAGAAGGTTCCCCGCTCCTTGGCCACACAAGGCGGCTTCACCACATTCCAACAGTTCCTGGACAACCAACAGTACACGCGCCGCGGGATCCTACGCTATGAGAAGATTTTCGGATCCGGATACGTCAGCACTGGAGGGCTCAGCACCACTAAGGTTGGCATGGAGGAATTCCGTTTCTGAGAGAAAGAAAAGAAAAGGAAGATGAAAATGATTTTCCTGGTCTTACCTTTCCCCGTGAAGTAGACTTGTTGGTAGGATAATACGGTAGCGCAATGGTCATACGTATATCATTGCTTGTCATTTTAAGCATAACATTTACTTGTGCATAATCATAAAATGCACGTCTCTCCTTTAGCCCAGATTCATGTATAACAGTGCAAAAGTAATTGATTAGTCGTTTACAAAAAATTATCAACTTGAATAAAATAATCAAATCAGATATACCAGCTAAGCTTGTGGATCAGCTTTTTTTTGCTAGATTTAGATAAATAGAATCTAGAAATAGAATAACACCACACTTGGAATATCACAGTCCATATTGTGTTAGCCTACAGTACACTGTCTGGCATCTCAATGAATAGAATCTATAATGGTAATGTACCTGGAAAATCACAGCCCACATTGCTTGGAAACTATGGCCATTCATTATCACCTCAGAAAAGACAATGGCCACACATTCCTTCACATCAGACGAGTAGTAGTAGTAGTAGTAGTAGTATATACTAATCAAAGAAACAGTGAATTGGCTTCTAGGTTATTGCATTCTAATGTTCTTGTTAATTACAGACTTGTTTAATAATAGCTTTTTGTTGTTTTTGATCATAGGAGTTTGTGGACCTCCTGAACTTGAAACCTGGCCAGAAGGTCCTGGACATTGGCTGTGGTATTGGAGGAGGAGATTTCTACATGGCAAAGGTAGAGTAAGAATCACCAGAAAACTGAATTAACAAAGGATTGCTTTGATGACAGTTGCAGTGATAATGAAGATGATGCAACTCTGAATGTTGTTGTTCACCCATTACACATTAAGCATTCTACAAATGCCTTCTTCTCACACTTCAAAATTAGCAGATGTACAAGATCGCAGTGCGGCCCAGAAATATAAAATTACTTAATGATCATAAGGACTGGAATGATGACTATGGTTTTGATGATGATTATTTTCCAGACATTTGGAGTTGAAGTGCTAGGTTTGGACCTGTCGGAAAACATGGTGGACATTGCCATAGAGAGGGCAGAAGCTGAAAAGATGCCACTGGTGAGTCTGATTGGTCATTGGTGCCTTGTTCTGGCTCATTGGTCGAGTGGAACTTCATGGAAGGTTCCTGTGTTTAAGTTGAATCACGAGCAAAGATAGATGTGGGACATCATTTATTTTGGTTCTCATATCTAATGTAAATCTTGGTTTTGAGTTACAATGCAAGGTAAATGCATATAATACATCCCAGCTTCTGTTCCCGCTGGCCTAGAACTGAATGTCTCAAAAAAAGTAATAATAACTTACTATAAAAGGTAGAAAAGGGTTCATTTATTCATTTAACAACCCTCTTCGGGCACAGGTCCATTTTGAGGTTGCAGATGCCACAAAGAGGTCATTCCCTGAGGGGACCTTTGATGTCATTTACAGCAGAGACACCATCCTACACATAGACGATAAACTGGCCCTCTTCAAGCGATTCTACGTGAGTAACAACTTGTGTCTTTTTATTCAAATAAATTATTGCTTAATAGGATGTTAAGAGTAGCCTGGAAAATCTGACACATTTCCCAGTGTGTATCTTTTCTAATCAATCCGTGGGGGGCCTTGGACGTGTATACAGGTATTTTTTAATTATATCAAACGAGATTGCTGTAATAAAGCGATCCTAGACCAGTTTCGCGCAGGCGCACTGCCGTTCAAAACCTTTACTCTAAATCTACGGTGCTCTCCATGGTTTTGACCAAAACGCTGATGTTCTGTACTCATTTCTGACTTCAGCAATCATCTCGTTTGGAATATAAAGGCTTCTAGAGAGACTTTAGATGTGACAGCGAGAGGTAGTAACCCAAGATTATGCTTCCCGGTTTTGGGGGGTAATGGCTTTTCAGAGTAAAATCTGCCTCATCTGCCTTTTATTCCACGGCAAAAGAAGTGTTAATAGTGCTGACAGTGAACGGCAGTGCGCATGTGCGAAACATGTCTAGGAGCGCTGAAGAAGGAATGGCCAAGCAAGGGAGGGGGGGTCAGAAGGGTCAGAATGTCCCCGCAGTATTGATGGCTGTAGTCTAGTCTACGTGCAGTATCTGCAGTTGCTTTCTCAGTCTCATCAAGGTGTCAGACAATCTAATATACAACAATTCATCGTTCTTTGCCCCCCCCAAACAAAATACTTTTGTAAATTGTCCCCACACTTTTTATGTCCCGACAGTGCCACTGCTATATGTCAAGTAGTAATGATTACAAGTTATGAGTGTTTACATTTTGTGTCAAAAGTCATGGCTGAAGCCAGGAGGACGGCTGCTGATTAGTGACTACTGTTGTGGGGAGAAGCCCTGGACAACTGCGTTCCAGACTTATGTCCAGCAGAGAGGCTACATCCTTTATACACCACCACAATATGGCAAGGTAAAGGTTTTGTCAATTATGTAGCCTGTCATGTAATATCCCAGTAATCAACATATCAGTTTAAACCATTTACCAATACAACCAATAGCTTGTGGTGTCAGGGGAACTTTTCAGCACAGTGTGAAATAAAGTCAAGAAGAGAGAAGTCTGGTCTGACGATGTTCAATTTATTATAAAGTAATTAAAACGTGCACGAGTGATGAGATCACGACCTCTCTTAAGGAGAGATCGGGGAAACATGAGGAGTTATGTTGGCTGGCCCATTTGATGACTGGCAAGATATAGCAGTGTTATGACAAGATATAGCGAGACCTTGGGGAAAGCAGGGGAGTGGAAAGCAGAGGAGTGTACACAGCTGCGCAAGCTGTATGAAAAATAAGGGGGATTGTATATGAACAGACAGAGAATATAATTATTCCCTATCAGTGGGTGTGTGTGTGTGTGTGTGTGTGTGTGTGTGTGTGTGTGTGTGTGTGTGTGTGTGTGTGTGTGTGTTTGCGTGCGGTAACCCCTGCAGAACCCCTGCAGTATACTAATCCATTGTTCTGGGGAGTTCATAATTTTGGAATTCATAATTAATTCAAAAATCTTAAAAAGGTGTTCCAAACCGTCACAGACAACGTCCAAAAGCAAGTATCATTTTGACAGATACGTATGTGCATTATGTTGTCTATGCTTTTTTGTAAATAAAAACAGAATATCTAAATGTGAATAGTCATTGAACTGAAAAACTCTTTGCATTGAAGACAAGATATCTGGAATTTGTATACATTTCCCCCTACATATTTTATATTGATATATTGATTGACACTATCCGTGTTCATTCCTATTTAGACTACATACATACCTGCCTGTCAGAAATTGCAAGATTATATGATAATGTCTTTCTCGTGGTGATTTTTTGGAACATATTGTAGTGGTAGATCTCGACTTATTACACACTGGAATAAAAAGTATGCAAGGGCTTGAAAGGGTTGGTTACCACTGCTTTAAAGGGAACGAAACGTATTAGACCTGTTATATTTGCAAGTGATTTACCTGTGAAGAATGCACTGATGTCACACACAAACACTGTGTTTAATGCCCAGGGGAAAACTAACAGGTAAGACATGGCGGTGCCACGAGACATTGCCCTTTGCTGTGCCTTGAGTAAAAAACGTTTTAAAACCCACTGCTGTAGGCCACTCCAAGGCACACATGGTAGTACAAGTACACCCCCCCAGCCATGATGCTAATATGACACAGGGACTTACAGTACCTCCAGCCCCAACAAATTTGATCCCATTTTAATAGCCTTTGGCTTTTTTCTGAGATTTCTGAGATACCCCATAATTTATTTCGACTCGAGAGTACACTACACAGTGCACTACACAGATTAATGCAATGATATGAAAGGGACATGTGTATATGAATTGCTAATTTGTTGATAAATACAGACATGAATGAAGTAGTATTTATGAATACGATTATGTTTAATAGATGAGTACAATTATGTTTGATATGATAGAACACTTTGGCGCAGGGCCTCATCGCAGGAGGAGAATCGGATCAGATCCGCTTAGATCAGATCCTGCCTGATGGAAGGCAGGGGGCTCTTCTGGAGCCCGCCCCCTGTAGATAGGGCCAACCTGGTGGGGCCTGCTGCTGGGCGGTGTCGGGGAGGTGGTGTGTGACCTGAAACGAGAGCACAAGTGAGACAAGGAAGGATGAGGTGTCCTTTTATTAAGGATCACAGACATGAGCTACGCCGATCTGATTGGAGCAGGCGCAAATGGGTTGTGGGATCCGAGATGAATGACGGTTCGTTCCACCTCTCAGTAGAACGTTCGTCTTCAACAAACACTTCAGTTATCAAAAACTGATGTTTCAATTTTGAAACATACAGCAGCCATTGCTACGTTACTATGGTAAATAATGTGGATGCATTCAGAGTGCTGTTAATGGGGGATATCGCCACTCATTAGAATGCCTCACACAGCCAATCGCAATGCGAGGTTGGAACGGTATTTCCATCACTACGTGTGTTACACATAATTTGAAAATACTGTATATGTTTACTTTTCTCCTTCTCACTGTCTACCTGTGTTTGCAGGAACCCCTTTTGATGTTAGCATTACGTTATGCTTTAGCTATTTAAAAATAACACATCTACAAGCCCACGCTACGAGCTTGTAGGTCTGCTATTTTTGAAAAATCGAACGACTGACATAGAAACATAGCTTTTTCAGAAAACTGTCAGGATGTAGAAGACATTTTTAGAATCTGATCTCAGGTCAGAATGGGTTATTTGAATGTCTCCTCTTCCCTCTGTTCTGTATGTACTGTAGTTCATTGAGCAGGCTGGTTTCAGCAGTGTGCGTGCAGATGACCGAACTGCCCAGTTCATCCAGGTGATCAAGGCAGAGCTACAGAAAGCTGAGGCAATGAAGGATGATTTCATTAAGGTACGGTAGTCAATATTCCGTGCACATATGCATGCATGGACCCTTGCACATACACAGACACGTTTGCATTGAGAGACATATTGAGCACATGTTTTTCGCACAATTGCTTCAGCTAATGTATAGAGGAGCTGAAGTGCTAAAATACAATTAAGAATGAAGAAATATCCAACAACCACCCTCTCCTGTCTAGGACTTTTCTGAAGAGGACTACCTCGCCATAGTGAACGGATGGAGTGAGAAATTGCAACGTGTCAACACTGGAGACCAAAGATGGGGTCTCTTCTATGCAACACGAGACTGAATGAGGAGACTGGAGGAAGGAGAGAGACAAGAGATGGAATACCACTGTGGACTGAATGAGAGGAGACAGGAGGGAGGAGAGAGTGAAAGAGTATAGACAAGAGATGTAATACCACTGTGGAACTAAACATATTTAAGCCTAATTTATACTTCACACAACATTGTCGCTCTCTAACGTTCGACGAAGTATATAAATTAGGCTTTAGTGCCTTGTCCTCTGATGGACTGACTGCTAGTCGACTAATTAATCAGATTATGGCTAAATATAATTTAAAAATACACTTGAATATACGTTATTTTTTACACCTGTAATTTGGGTGTAATAACTTCATTGGGCCAGTCTTTCTCAAGGTTTATTTTCCTTGTATCATTGGTATGTACAGTGATTCCAAAATAATGTCAGAACGATGCTTTTTTGTGTTTTAAGTTCAACCAAACTGAAATGTATTAAGTTACTTAAAAATTGAATCTCTTGGAGAATTGAAAATGGCTGATCTACAAGCTCACAATAGGTCGCAACCCGACATGTAATAAGCTTGTAGATGCGCTACCGAATGTTCGTCCCCAGGGTAGCTAAGCTGGGGTTTATGTGGTTAAAAGTTACATAGTTCCATTCCCAGCATGCTGTGGTTTGATGTCATTTAACAATAAAATGTAAATGACACAGGTTTACATTTTTTTGTTTCCAGTGTATAATTACATCATAGTCATACACTACTAGTACGTGAATTCAGTACAGTATCAAATACACGCAAACATAGCCTACCACAAGTTGAATAGGCTGGGAGTCAGGTCCAGCCCTCAGGGGGTTTTCCGCTACTGTACCTGCACTATTATTTCATAGTTTGTTAACTATGGCCATCATAAGTTGATACAACAACAAGCAGGCCCAACCCCACTTTTTAGGACATGTTTATGGCTAAATTACCGGTACAGTATGTATGCCGGCTTACGGTATACTACAATTAGATTCTGCCATTTTTTTTATATCACCCATTCATTTATGGTCCAACTTCTATATTGAAAACTTCATATGCTTCAATTTAAAATGAAGATGACCTTTCTATCTTGACAATTACACTTGCTGTGTCCATAATTCTTTTGCCCACTGTATCTCAAATCAGATAGTGAAAACTGACATTTCAGTGTATTGCTGCTACTGCTATCTGAAGTGAAGAAAGGTCCTGTTTAATTAAAGTTGTCCATACCATCCCTGATTAAAAGGATTTTTGTCAGTAATTTTGTATTTTAAAAGAAAATGACAGACGCCAACGTGTTCAGCAAAATAACCCAATGTTAGATAGCATCTGTGTAAACGGTGAACACTGACATACTAGAATGGTGCCCAATTCTCACTTACTCGGGAACAATGCATGTTGGGAATGCATGCCACACCCAGTTGTGCAATTTGTGTGTGTGTGTGTGTGTGTGTGTGTGTGTGTGTGTGTGTGTGTGTGTGTGTGTGTGTGTGTGTGTGTGTGTGTGTGTGCGTGCGTGCGTGCGTGGTGTGTGTTCCCACTAAGAAAAGTAGGCTCTCAACTTAGCTCTGGTCCATAGATCTAATGCCTTTGCATTAGAGCGAGCTACTGTATGTTACTGTTCTCTTCCTGCGCTCATGAAATGCAGACCAGTCTCATCTTTAATATAGACGAAAATAAAAATAACGTTTTCACTACTCACCAATACAAAGGCGGCTTGTGTTATTAGAAAGCCTACTTTTATTAGTGGACGCACTCTCAGCTCCCCACCACACGCATAAAATACACTTTTTGGCCA
Organism: Protomyctophum bolini; assembly: GCF_963924005.1. Lineage (NCBI taxonomy): Eukaryota > Metazoa > Chordata > Actinopteri > Myctophiformes > Myctophidae > Protomyctophum > Protomyctophum bolini. The sequence goes on along the minus strand of NC_137871.1, from coordinate 14,617,298 downwards.
GAAAGGGATTGTTTTTCCACCGGAAGAAAAATATAGTTAGTCCACTCTGCGCCGTTTACAGATATTGCCAAGAGAAATCCCCATAGACAAGATTTTTCCGTCGGGTGAAAACAATCCCTTTCTGGCCAAAATGTACATAATTATACGTGTGGTGGGGGCTCAGAGTGCATCCACTAAGGAAAGTAGGCTTTCTAATTACACAACCCGTCTTTGTAGTGGTGAGTATAGGTAAAACGTTCTTTATATTCCCGCTACAGAAGAGAGGCTGGTCTGCATTTCATGCAGACCAGGGCAGAATTAGCTTCGGCTATGGACCAGAGCTACTATCCAGATCTGCTAACTGCAAATATTATTGATCCTAGTCGTCTATATCCCAGTCTAATCTTTTGGCTATTAATTAGCATACACAACAGTGGTGAAAAGTAATGTACATTTACTCAAGTACTGTACTTGAGTAGCCTACAATATTGACAATATTGACATTTTACTTACTTACTTACTTAATTACTTTTTTTTATACTTCTAGGCCTACTCCATGACATCTCAGAGGACATCATAGGCAGATTATGACATGAATTTAGATTTTATAAAAGGCCTCCTCACACTGACCTGCAGTGCAGACAATTGTGAGTCAACTAGTACAATAATACCAATAATAACTATAGTTAAATGAATTTAATCAAACCATATTAATGCATAACTTATGCTCTACAAGCTCATAATGCTTTGTGCATGGACATGAAATGCAGCACTTTGAGCTGCATTTCATCAGGTTATGAAATGTATTATTATTATTATGTTGGGAGCTTATATGAGCTATATTCTTCAAGGTGTCGTGACTCTTGACACCATCGTATGACAAAGTCTAAATCAGGCTTAAAGCACTCTAAGCTCTCACACTGACGGGCTAGACGGCTCGTCCATTAATGTGCCCCCTTAATGGGAGAAACTGAAACTACAGTATATGTATTAACTCTAAAAGCTGGGACTGGCCATTGTAAGGTGTTAACACCGAAAGTGGTGTGTTCAAACCCCTCGAATGTTACAATAGGGGTCAAGAGCTGTAGGCCCACCCTCTGGGGACACCAGTATCGGGGTATCAGGGGTCTCTCTAGGTATCGGGTGAAGAAAAATCGCTTCATTTTCAGATTGGGATACCAATTTTATCCATTCAGAAACTAAACACATACTGTATTTGTCCGTACATAAGTACATTACATTAGAAAATGACAATGTCATGTTTCTCACTGAATTGGTAACATTTCAGTGTGTCTCACTGAAATTTTCACTAAGAAGAACGTTTGTTGAATATTTAAGTTATTTCCTCAGTTTTCAGTATAAGCCTTTTGGGGGCCATGAGGCCTGTTGAGCCGGGCCACAGTTTGTTTATCTACCCGTCAGAGGAAAATAATGTACTTTTTACTTTACTGTCAAACGATTAGATTTTTTTATCAGATTAGTCACAGCTTAATTCTATTAATTATTTCAACTATGTCCAAAATATACCATGTTTTTCTGTAACCTACCGTATATTGTTGTGGGAATAATGGAAAGATAAATGACAGAAGGTGGATGCATTTAACACACGCATGTATGTATGCATGTTTTGTTCATTATTTATAACAGTAGGATGGTGTTATTAATCTATATATGGGGGGTGCACCTATCAGTGCCACTGCCAGTCTGGATAAAGACATGGAATCATATTCCATTATATTTTGATGTAGGCTATACTTTTGTTCTTAAATCGTGGTATTGCTAATTTTACTTATTATTAGGCCTATTATTATTATTATTATTATTATTATTATTATTATTATTAGTAGTAGTAGTAGTAGTAGTAGTAGTAGTAGTAGTAGTAGTAGTAGTAGTATGAAAATGGAGGACCCTGATGTAAACAAGTCAGTGCTTTTTTTCTGGTTAGTAGCAGTTTTTGTATTTACTTGTGCTTTCGTATAGCCTTCTTTTGTACCCATTCACAAACTTGTATTTATTGTTATTCTTCTGTAATATCTCACTGGGTCTGAAATAAAGCATTGATTGATTGTGAATAAACATTTCAATCAATCAATCAATCAATGAATCAATCATAGGCGGCTACACACTAGGGGCTATTAATCACAGAGAAAGTAGGCTACTGTAGTGCTGGAAATGCTTATATTCAACTTTCACTCAAAGAATTACTATTGCTTTGTGATGTCCTTGATTAATGTGTCAGGTCAGGTCAGGTGACCTATCGCTCATGTAAAAAAAACAACGAACAACGAACTAATCTACAAGCTGATCGGCGTGTCGCTGTGCAACGCGTCAACACCTTGTAGATCTAGAACGGACGTGGTGTGTTTTATTTACCAAACGTGACAACCAACCCCGTCCCCAGCGAACAGACAACGACAGAGGGAGACACCGCCGCTCTGTTTGCTTAACATGGCGAGACTAAGCGAGCATGGGATTCGTTTGAGTTCCGTATGTATTTTTGTTTTAATATTATCAAGAATATTATCGTACTATTATTAGTGTTTGTATAATGTTATTATCTTAGCGTGTTTCTTTCTTTTATACCGTTTGTTTTGGGGGGAATCCTAACTGCCAGCCCAGAACTGGTGGAAGTTGCGCTTTGGTGTGAAGGTAGGATGCAATTTTGTTTTCTAAAAGTGAAACTAAAGGATGCAGTGTTGTTATTTTTGTTGCAGATGAGCCCTTCCTTCTTGAACAGTAACTCTACCAGTCATACCTGGCCGTTCAGCGCGGTGGCAGAGCTTATAGGTAAGGCAAAATGCTATTTATTTATTTGTTTGTTCGCATGATAGTAGGCTACGCATTATTTGAGCTGCTGATGGTGGATGGCTGCCACTTCCTCTTTTCTTTTTTACATGCGAGCTTTACATATTCTGCACATTGCACAACATAACGAGTCGACATGGACTCGTTATGTTGTGCAGAATAATGACTTATAATAGCCTACGCTAGAAATTAGAATAAACGTCATTTTATCGATAAAGTAGGGCAAGGTGTTAGTGTTACTTATAAGTGTGATTGTGCGTGTGTTTGTGCGGGCGGGTGGGGGGGGGGGGGGGGGGGGTTCATTGTAGAATGTGGAGCACTTTTTTTCTCTGCTCTGCAGCGCCTGTCGTGCAGGTTGTCAATTGGCTGCGGACAGGAGCGCGCGTGTCTGCCTGTGTGCGTGGGCGGCGTGTGTTGCCCTTTCATACTTTTAAACTTTGCTCACTTGCTGCGACTCTCTCTCTCTGTCGACTGTCTGTCTGTGGTTTCGGTTATCAGACCAGAGACAACACATGAGGCAGAAAACACTGTTTCTCTGAGACAGCTTTTCGCAGGCATTTCGGACACATGTCAATAAATGATCTAGAATGGTTGATTAACTTGATTAGGTTGATTGTCTTTGATTTGATGAATTAAAACAATACACATACAGACACATGCACATGTGGTAGGTCTACCTATTATTATGCAATTCACTCATGTGACTTATTTCCATTGCGGCCTTGTTAAGAGGGAGTGTCTTAAAGGACAACTTTAGTTTTTTTCAACCAAGGTTCATATTTTAGGTTATTAGATCATAAAGTAAAAGATTAGTGTTATTTTTTTTCATTTGCTGCTTTCTTTCGTTTTAGGGATTTAGCTGTTTTTGACAGGGGGGCGGGGGCATTCGAGCATGGGGCTAAATATGTATTTTTTACACAATCTTATGGTGATTTATTTTTTATGGTTTACTATAGTCCTAATAAACGCCAGGAAATTACATCTGGCCATAAAGGATCACAGGATCTACTGAATATGAAGGTAGCCTACTGGGGGAAGACTTATACTGTACACTACAGTATAGGCTCAATATGTCAGTTTGTCACATTCAATAGATCCTGTGATCTTTTGTGTAATTTCTTCTTACTATAGTAAATAATACAAAAATAAATCGCCATCAAATTTTGTAAAAAAAATTACATATTTAGCCCCATGCTCGAATGTCCCCGCCCCCCTTTCAAAAACTGCTAAAATCCCTAAAACGAAAGAAAGCAGCAAATGAAAGAAAATGAACACTCACCTTTTAGTTTCTCTAATAACAACCTAAAACATGAACCTTGGTTGAAAAAAACTAAAGTTGTCCCACATAAGGCATGTTGCTCTTCTCTCTAAGCAATGTAAGCATAGTATAACATGACTAATATGTGAAGTATATATGTATAATATGTACAATATCTGTAGTGTAACACGTGGAGTTATTGCTATAGGCTATTTATAACCAGTCTGTGCAATAGTAGCTGACGGTGTTTTCAAAGATACCCTTTTTAATTAACGTTGGATATTCAAAAATAGCATAGATACAAGCTCACTGCATGTCACTTTGTGCTTGCACATCTGCTATTTATGTTAAAATAGTGAGAACTACTGATTTAGAAGGTAAGCTGATGAGCTGAATTGATTTTTATTATCACTATTCCAGACAATGCTTCAGACCCAGGCGTTACAGCTAAGCAGGTCTGGGTGGATTTCACTGAGGAACACGGTCAGCTCTGTCTGAGCTTCACTGATAATGGCAGTGGCATGACCCCCAACAAACTGCACAAGATGCTCAGGTAAGGAAGGCTTGAGGTGACTGTAACACATACACAGTACGATGTTAACTCTGACAGTGTACACACGTAACTAAATGGACCCATAAGGGCCACACTTGGGCTTACATTTGAACACTGTCAGAGTTAAAAAAGGGATAATTGAACAGTGAGAATTTTACTGTGCATGTGGTCCATTGATGTGTGAAAAAGCTATGGCATATAAACCTTATCGTTCTCACGCACGCACGCACACACACACACACACACACACACACACACACACACACACACACACACACACACACACACTCTGCTTCATAAGCGTTAGTATATTGAAATGATGGGGAGCAGTGGCCAGAGATGAAAGCTTCCCCTTCTCTGAACAAAACGTTAGTTGCCAAGTCTGTGTGCATGTACATGAAGTACAACCCAGTTTATAGCACTCTAACCTAAGTCCTGGGTCTTTAACTTTCGTGGTGAACAAATGAGCATTTGCGCCTGTCGTAGACATGCGCAGAGCAAGTTCAGTCAGGGAACCTCAGTCAGGGAACCTCAGTCAGCGCGCCGGCCGTTAATTGGGCCACCGCAGCATCAGGCTCTCATCCACATGATTCACCCAGCCAATCACACGCTCACCCAATCTCATACCGGCTACTTTAACCGAAGGTTTGCATTCATCCTCCTGCTTGCTTGCTTGCTGCTGCTTTATTGTATACTGTGCGCTGCTGTATACAAAGTGCTCACCCACCTCCACCCCAGCTACCACCTGTCGTTTTGGATCTACTGTTTTAGGTACGGGGGATTCGGAGTCCCTATGGTCGGGACTGATGCACTTGACCTGAGTACCTAAAAAGCAGATCCAATACATCGCCAAACCATAATAAATATATTGCATTGATTATCTTATATTCAATAAATATATATATTACATCCTCCTTGAGTTGTCTGACGGAACTATTGGTTGTATTTGTATACTCTCAGAATGAACACTGAGGATTTTACTGTGAGAGCGCTTCTGCGCGCTGTAGTGTAGAAACGCACCTTCCCTCCTATGCTACGCTTACTACCAAAATATAACTGCCACATTCTGCACATCTTATACACTGATTTAAACCACTGTAGGATATGCATGATTTTAAATCTAGTGTAGAGGCAGACAATGCCAGCACTTGTGGATGTGTCCTTCAGGTACTTTTAATCAGATAGGCTTAGGAATCCACAAACCTCAGTGATGATAATGGAAGAAATGCAAGTGGACAGTGAAAGTGATTAAACTTAAATATTGTGTTATTGACTCCACAAAGGGTTAACTTCAAAAATTATTCTGGTTCTGTCTCTGGGCTAAAAGGGCCATGCACAGAGTAAGATCATTTTCTAAATTTCAATCAGCTAGTTTTAACCACTTAAAATTGATACTTCATTGACAGTGTAATTAACACTTTGCTAAGTAACACTGTTTTACTGTATCTCTGTTTAATTTAAATGGGCTCATTTCCTGTCTTTGACACTTCTTGCTCATCCACCCACCCACTCATGCACAAACACACACTCACTCACACACACACACACACACACACACACACACACACACACACACACACACACACACACACACACACACACACACACACACACACACACACACACACACACACACACACACACACACACACACACACACACACACAAAATGCATACTTGTCACAGACACATTTTCTGGTACTAATGGTACACCTGCCCCTCTGTCACTGTGTCTAGTTTTGGTTTCACTGGGAAGGGCTCGGGGCCGGCCAGCCTGCAGGCCATTGGAGTGTATGGGAACGGCTTCAAGTCAGGCTCCATGCGTCTGGGCCGAGATGCCCTCATCTTCACCAAAAACGGTGGCTGCCAGAGCGTCGGCATGCTGTCTCAGACATACCTGGAAAACATCAGAGCCCAGGCTGTCATCGTCCCCATCGCCCCCTTCAGCCAACAGACTAATATCCTTTACGAGAGAAATATGTGTGTGTGTGTGTGTGTGTGTGTGTGTGTGCGTGCGTGTGTGTGTGCGTGCGTGCATGCGTGCGTACGCTGTAAGATATATGTTGTTATGTATGTATGAACCGACTGAATGGGTTTAGCTTTAATCTGTGCAAAACTAATGCTTGGAATGGATTCAGAATCATGAAAACCCACTAGTTTGACACATCACATGCCACTTAAAGCATGATGACATTTTACATTTTTTGCCTTGTAGGTTAGTAATGGTATGGTCACATATAAACCCCTATTATGAAAATTGTCCAACATTATGCAAGTTAGCATCCAGCAGATTCTAGTGTGTGAGACATAATCTGAAATGGCATGCATTATAATGTATAATTGTCATTGTCACTGCGGTATACTGTACGTTTATGTAGCCTCAATGATAGCCGCCCTGGTTACATTTCCTTGACCCAGTCCAACAGTCGCTGGTGGTGACAGAGGACTCGGAGGCCAGTTTGAAGGCCATCCTCACCCACTCCCTCATCACCTCCGTGGACCAGCTGCATGCACAGTTTGATTCTATCCCTTCAAAAAAAGGCACCAAAATCCTCATCTGGAACATCCGCAGGTTAGAGTTTGAACTTTATTAGTCCAGTGGAAAGTTGGGAACCAGTGGGTCTAGTTCCCTACGATCCCAATACACAAACATGTTTGTGTATGGGTGGGGACTGACTCCCCCAGCGGACATTCTTTTCAACAAAGGTTTCGATGAAAGTTGCAGTCGCTGTCGCTTGCTGAACCTTCAGATGGAGCGGCATCCCATATGCTATGGATATACGCCCTCAAATTATTCAAAGTGGATTGACCCAGCCTGCAAGAGGCAATGGCAGCAGTATGTGCTGTACTCTGCAGTAAAGATTTGTTTATGTCATATAGCCAGGGGTGCACACAAGTGGTGCGCCAGTGCGCATGCGTCGTCAAAACGTTTGGTGTGCGGTAGATCAAAGGCACGGAGGCGCATTTGCGCACCAGCTGAGAGAGAGAGGGTCATTCAAAAGGAACTCAAATGAGATGTTAACGTCCTGTAAGTAGACTTAGAAATAAAACTAGTGTTGACTAATCATTACAAGTTGCTCTTATTTTGATAAGGCAGTTTCTGCACAGAAAGTCTGTTTCACTTGTAAACAAGCTACGATGGATGAGCTGTCAAAGTGCTAGTCGCTAAACCACGTTACCATGTTTACAATATGAAAACTGTCACTTAGACAATGTAGGTTACACATGCTGGAAATAAACATGGGACCTGCAGGCAGCATTAGGTGAGTAATTAATTGTATATGTGTTGGGATATACTGCTGCTTAACAACGACACTGTCTGTGACTAGGTGTACTAGTGTAGCTTTGCATCAGTTGCATCTGCCCGTGTGAAAGCAGCATAACGTTGTGGCAGGATACGAACGTCTGTACAAAAAGCACCATAGTTGCTAACTAACACTCAAGTTTATTGGACGCTAGGGTTCATGTGGTTAATAGGAAACCCTACAGTATGTCCCTGTTCTGTTCTAACAACAAACTCTCTCATCCAATCCTCAAGAACCAAAGATGGTAAGCCTGAGCTGGACTTTGAGTCAGATGTCCATGACATCCGTATGCCTGAGGTCATCATTGAGGAGCTGAGGAGGGGACGGAGGAGCAGCGGTAACCTAAGACCGGACCAGAACCTCCCAAACATAGACTACTCTCTCAGGGTGAGTCTCAGGTGAACCTGAGGGGTAATCTTGGAAATGTTTCTGGTTATTCAGCATAGCCCGTCCGATATACAGTATCAGCAGCACCCTATAGCATCCTACATCCTACCTACAGCACCTTACTTGTGAGCTTGTAGATTGGACATTTGTTTGTTTTTGGGCCAAGTATAGAGCCCTGGGGGAAGTCAATGAAGTACTTGGTTGATTTTACATTTAATACATTCAACATTCACTGCCAGGTATTTCTTTCGGTGAAGACCCTTATTTTGAAGGCCCATGGGTCCCGATACATGAACCGGAAGTAAACAACTCTCTCTCTCTCTCTCTCTCTCTCTCTCTCTCTCTGTGTGTGTCTCTGTCTCTTTCTCCATCCCTGTATCACTTTCAGGCCTACCTCAGCATCCTGTACCTAAAGCCCAGGACTCAGGTCATACTCAGACAGAAGAAGATTCTTGCTAAGCTGGTAGCGAAAAACCTTTCGCACATTGAGAACGACGTGTACAAACCCCAATTCAGCGTATCCTTTCCATATAAATGAATGTGGTATAGAACAGACATATGGTATCCATTTATAGCAATGCTGTGTTTCCATATAGAAGAAGTAAAAAATATTCAACTAAGTATATAGGTTTTAGTGATGGACAAAATCTTTCACACTGGCTCCCTCATCCACACACTCCAGCGCACCCACCACACACCCTTAACTCTGATGCCAACACAGCAAATTTCAAATTGCTCTTGGCTAATAGCCTTGCAGTTAAAATAAATAAATAAATAAATACATTGCTGCCTAAAGAGTTTTATCATGTAAGTACATTTATATTGTTAGATTAGGCAGTAAGGATGTTGTTGTATTTGTTCCAATGGAAAAAATTGTGTGTAATACCATTGCTGCCTATCAATTGTCGAAAATGCTACTCTTGACCTTGACCTGTGAACATTAGAAAGACAGGGTGAAGGTGACCTTCGGAATGAATAAGAACAAAGACCACTATGGCATCATGCTGTACCACAAGAACCGCCTCATTAAGTCCTATGAGAAAGTGGGCTGTCAGATCAAGGTAGGTGGATAAAGAAGACATTTCACAGCATTACAATAATGCATTGGCCATGGCCCTTGAACTGGTGCTCGTAACCATATGCTACGGCGTGTAGTTTCATATAAGGTTCTCAGTAATCTCTCAACACAGATTACACATGTGTGTGTGTGCTCTCATCTTAAACCTCTCTCTCCCTTCCATTCAACCCCTACAGGCTTCAGGTCAACGGGGAGGGGTGGGGGTCATCGGAGTCATGGAATGTAATTTCCTCAAGCCTGCTCACAACAAGCAAGACTTTGAGTATACCAAAGAATACAGGTAAACACACACGCGCACACCCGCACACACACACACACACACACACACACACACACACACACACACACACACACACACTACAGTATGCAGTATTCTTAAATTATTTATAATTTTCTCCCAATTTAGTCACTCTGTCAATTTCCAAGTTCCGTAAGTCCCTTGTTTCCGCTTACTACTGGTTAATCTTAGGGAGGGTGCAGGCGAGCACCTCCTGACAGTGAGGAGTTTCACCTGGAGCACGTAACATGTGTGGAGATACACGCTATACCTGCCAGTCAGCTCCCCACTAAACAAACAAACACCCTGTTCCTGACCACTAGTGGAGCGACAGAGACCGCCCTCCCCCCACAGCCAGTTGTGTTCCGGGCTAAGCCATGTAGGATTCCATCCACTGGTCTCTGTGGTGCTGGCCTGGAACTTCACACCTGCCTGCACCACCAAAGCAATCTTTTGTTAGGTTTTCCTTAACAGTGGTAAACCCATCCTCTCCATCATCCATAGTTTGATACAATAAAGAAAAGAAAAGATGCCACACTCTAGTTCAGATGACCTGATCCACAAGCACAACTGCATGAGTATTCATATTTCCCAGGTTTTCTCTCTTCTGTCCTCAGGCGGGGGGGGGTTCCAGTCCATGGGGCATTGAGCCTGTAGAAGGATCAGAGATAATTCGGTGGGGAAATAGTCTAGTGGGGCCCACACCTTCCGAAAGGAAGCTTCGTTACCATTATAACCTGCACATAATGTCTCTTGGGGGAGCACACCAAATATCTCTCTATACAAGAGTTGTACGGTAGGAGGCTTATCTTAGCTTAGCTAGAAGTTTATCCAGTAATTTAAATTGTAGGGGAGTCAAATTAATTTAGTCCCAGTAAGAAAGCTCCCGGATCCTTCTTTAATTCCACCTTAAAAATATTACTTAACTCCCGTGCCACCTAGCCTGGGCACCATTTCATTTCGGTATATGATCCGGGCTGGAGCCGGATGATATGCTTACGTCATGTTGTAGGCAATGGTTTGCCTACAACAAACAGGAAGCTGTTTGTTGCTTCCTGTTTGATTAAAAGCAATAAAAGCTCTCGTAAGCGAGAGCTTTTATTGAGAGGGAAAAGGAAGTGGTCGCCTCCTGTTCATCCTGTCTGGCGACTACAAAACAATACTACAACATGACTAGTGATGCACCGAATATTCGGCCGCAGAATAGGCAGAAAATATATCACCGAATAGTGTATGCAATTAATGCATTCAAAAGAGCTGAATAAATGTTTTATGGACCCATAATAGTGATTGTTATTTAAGTTAAGTTTTGCCATAACCATTTATTTTGCCATAAATCAGGTAGCTTTAAGGTACGGACATGACAGCAATGGTAGGAAAAAAGATATATAATATTAATCATATTCGGATATTCGGTATTCGGTTTTCGGCCAACTGTTTCCTATATTCGGTATTCGGTTTCGGCCAAGAATTTCCCTTTCGGTGCATCCCTAAACATGACGTAACCACATCATCCGGCCCCAGCCTGGATCATACAGACTTTTGAAACAGACCAGGCTTTCCTCCGAGGCGGTGGAAAGCCTGGTGAGGCGAGGTTACGTGCCACCTGGCCACCTGACCCCAGAACCTGGATATCCACTTACATTCCCAAAAGTAGGGATAGTAGGTACCAAGATCTGTTGGACATTTAAAACATAAAGGAGATATTGAGCAGTCCATTTTGTTTAGTAACACAGGTGTAATGTGTAGTCTGTGAAGAATTTTGTATTGTGTTTCTCTTAGTGCCAGGTAGCAGAGTTACACCCTGGGCTGAATTCATGATTGCTATAGAAATGGGTATTAGCAATGACCTTTGGTCTCCTCTACCTACATAGGTGATAATCTGTCGTCACACTCTGATTGAAGTATAGATAATTGTATTTCCTCGTATATCCCTATGAATCTTGTCTTTATTACAAGCAGCCCCATGAGCCCACACAGTTCTTATTGTGTAAATAGGCTTGTAGCCATTCCCAGATGTAGCGGGCATGACAAGCCCAATTATAAAAGAGAATATTTGGCATGGCCAGGCCGGCTTTACTGGTTGGTAATTGCAAGAACTTAGAAAACGCCTTCTCCAGGTCTTTAACATCTTTTTTGGATACCCAACAGAGTTTCTATTTAATTCATTTTCATATTAAAAAAATATATCACACTTGTGTGAAGTGAGGGGTGCTCTTATCGTCATACATGATTATACATCACATTCCGTGGTCAGCCAATCAAATCATCACATTCCGTGCTACAAACACATTCCATGCTCAAACGGACATATACTAGTGTACACAAAGCTGTGCATCAATGTTTGATGATTGTATAAAATACTGTGAAAGTAAGTGGTTAAAATCCTAAAATGACGCAGGTGCTTTAATTAATATTTCTCTCTCCAGACTGACCCTTGGTGCCTTGGGCCTAAAACTGAATGACTACTGGAGAGAAGTGATGGATAAGCGGGCAAGAGAGAGAGAGGTCCACGCCCTGGAGAAGAGGAATATAGATATATCCAATCAAGAGGACAATGACGAGTAAGGATTCAGTGTTGGCATTGGATGTTTGTGTTAAGTTACTGTAAGTTAGAGCAGTTGTTTTCAAACTTTGTGTGCCCAAGGCATACCAATGGGCAGATCAAAATCTCAAGACACACATTTTGGCTGAATGTTCACCTGTTTTTATATGGCCAGATTAGGGATGCTAGAGTAAGTCCAACAAGTCTCATCTTGGTATTGGTACTAGTTTAACATTACCTCCGTAACATTACCTCACATTACCCCCGGTGTGCATCAGGCCTGCTTACTATCCGTAAAGAGTCCCTCACTGGCATTTTCTCAGCAAATGCACTACTAATCTTCCACACATGAGCAGGCAAGGGAATATTATGAGAAATTATCCTTGGGAAGAAATATAATTCAATACTTAGCATGTTTACTTACAGAGAAACCCGTAAGTAATACCATATCATTCTTTGTTTGTTTTACTTTGAGACATCAATTTGAGATGGTAATGAAATAAAGGACCCAAAGACAATCCAGCTGTCTTTTTCAATAACATGTCTGTGTTTCTATTTGTGCAGGAGTCCCTCATGGCTACAGTGTGAAGAGTGTCTAAAGTGGAGGAGGGTTCCCCGAGGCCATTATCATGTTAGCCCTGAACATTGGAACTGCAGCCAGAATCCTAATCCTAATCCACGTTTCAGGTGTGTGTGTGTGTGTGTGTGTGTGTGTGTGTGTGTGTGTGTGTGTGTGTGTGTGTGTGTGTGTGTGTGTGTGTGTGTGTGTGTGTGTGTGTGTGCGTGTGCTTGTGCACGCACGTCCGTGCATGCATTTTCACATGTATTATTCTCTATTACAAATAATGTACATTATGTTAATATGATGCACAGCTGCATTAAAGTGTCTATTCATGGCATTTAAATTGCACGCATTAAATCGTGCGTGCGTGTGCTGTGTTAGTGCGTGCGTGTGTGTGTTTGATGACATGCCCAAAATAGGGACGCCAGTTTGCAAGTCCTTGACCTAAGTCAGAGATAACAGCACTATGTACTAAGCACAGCTGTGGTTTGTTTTTTTAGGAGCTGTTCCACACCAGAAGAAACGGATGAAAGCGATTCGATAACAACAAGCTACCAAAAGAGCTTAAAGAAACAGTAAAGTCCCATTCTTATATGATATTGTATTACTCAGCGAATGAATTATTTCCTTTAACTACTAAGTCAGTGTGTGTGTGTGTGTGTGTGTGTGTGTGTGTGTGTGTGTGTGTGTGTGTGTGTGTGTGTGTGTGTGGGTGGGTGGGTGGGTGGGTGGGTGGGTGGGTGCGTGTGCAAACACATGGATAGACTGTTGTGACTGTCACACTTTTTTATGTCACACACTTATATGCACATGCACCAGTGTACGTACTATATGTGCCTGTAATTGTGGTACTGTAAATTTGCCAAACAACTGACCTGGTCTATTCACACATTGCGTGTGAGGCGCAATCAGACATTGCGCAGACTTTGTACTAGTAGGGAGCTGGCAGTGGCTACGTTTACATGAAGGGTGATCATTCCGAATAAATACTTCCGAATAAAATACATCCGATGTAATGTTTTTTGCCGCGAGTTTACATGAGAAATGGTCATTCCGAATGAGTGTTTATATGGAGAAGTGATAGAAGACGTCACATGATACATATGTTAATTCACGTGAAACTACGCCGTCTTTTTTTCCCCACCCGCTGCGGCTCCGCTTCTCCGCTGGGAAGTTGATCATCTCGTTTTTATTTGTAGGCCTACTATTATACTTTGTATCTACAGCACGGCCAGGGCACGCAACGCAACACTGATGATTATTATTGTATCGGGTCGCTCGTTATTTTTGAGAGAGAGAGAGAGAGACCGTTGAACACACACACACACACACACACACACACAGATCAGGGGTATCTCATCTGCTGCGCTCCACGTTTTTTTTGTGGATTTCGGATCTGAAAAAAGGAACGAAATAACGCGCTCTATGTGCAAACTCCTCGGCGCCGACGGCGCGCCTTGGATATGAGCGCCCAATTGGAGCATGCTCAGAAAGACCAGAATGAATTTACATCCGAAGCAGTGTATACATGAGTCAAATTTCTTTCAATCGCATTGAAAATCGGAGTAATCCGGCCAGTGACATCGGAATGGTTTTTAGATCGCATCGAGCGTTTTCATTCGGATGTAAGTTTTTGTAGGTGTTTACATAACAACGTTTAATAGGATTGAACTTCTATTCGGAATGAAAAGGGGATTTAACTGCTCATGTAAACGTAGCCAGTGTCAAGTCTGTTGCATGTCTGCTAGAACGGATTTAGACATTTGGGCATCCAGGTTGTGCAGGGTGGTTGAATCCTCCATGGTGCGTCCGAATTGGTTCCAACGAACAATAGGTTCACGGGGAGGACGATCTCTGTCATTAAAAAGAAGCAGAAAGCAACGTCATACATGTATCAGAGGTGACATTCTCCAAGCCACGCCCCAATTGGCTCCAGGCAGGAATAGTTTTACTGAGGTTAGGTTTCTGGTTTAAGGACTTCAGTGTTTTGTACCATACTATTGTATGTATAAGTACAGAACAAAGAATGTTTGCTTTCGCCATCTTTGTTGAAGAAGAGCCTAGGTTTAGGCATAGTTGCAAAAACGAGAACTGTCAACCACAGCGACTACTGGCCAATCACAGCACGTCCTTGCACAACCCGCACGCGTATCAGAGGAGACACATCTCCTGTCTGCACCCTCCCAAGGCCAACCACTAGTGGTCAGCAGTGACAGGGGGTGACTGCATGGGGTAATTGGCATAATGACTAAATTGGGGGGAAATTCAGAAAAGACCATAAAATAAATGTTTAAAACATACAAGGTAATGTCTAGTTTAGGCCAGGGTTGCTGTGCCTGTGTGAAAGCTTACAACTTGTGCATGCATACTTACAACTTCTGCATGCAAAAACAAAACACATGCTTGAATCTAGTTTTGGCTTAACCACATTCACAAATTAGGATGTGATACAAATTATGACCTTTTTATGTTTTCTTTTATAGAGAGCAATCCAGAAAACGTGAGAAATCATTAGAGGTAAGTAAAAAATATGCTAAAACTAAAGATGTAATGTCATGTGTCATGTCTGATATCAAACTCACAGTCTAGCTCTAGCACTTTATACTGTTAAGTGGTGTTGCAACAATTGTGTTTTACTGACAATTGTATGCATGTGTTTCTGGTTTGTGTTCCAGGGCCCCCCAAAAACAAAACCCCATGTCCTCCGTGTACTGAGTGCACCAGCTGCACCTTGTGCCTCACACACAGCTGGCAAGGACACACTGACACCGGAGGATGCCCGTTCAGAATACCAGGCCACAGACGACGTCGGGAATGATGTGGACACACAGGAGATACTGACATCAGTAATCACACACACAGAGCTACTGCACACACTCAAAGCAACGATCACCCAAGAGCAAACAAACATCGAGGCACAACCCCGCATAGTAGGACGAATAGTAGGAAAGACATACACAGAGCTGAGACGCCCTTCAAACTACACACCTAAGCAGGCAGAAAGCAGGATCCTGGCGCAGAAAGAAGGGGACAAAGAAATATTAAGGTATGGCGAATATTGCATTTATTTAAATAAACAAAAGTACAAGCTCACAATGCGTCACAACTTGTGAGCTCATAGTTCATCTGCTATTTTTGAACATTTGTTAAAACTTTTGAAACATTTTGCCTACAATGACATGCCCGAAATAAGGATGGCAGGTCTAAAGTGTTTAAAATCGGAACACATCAGCTGCTTAATGGCAATACCGGAAAAAAGTTAAATAATGACCGTACGTAATATCAGATATTTCGGTTAGGCTCTACTCTGTTCACACTCATATGAATCTGGGTTGGCATAGAATAGATTGACATGCATTGACACAGTAACCCGGATCTGAATGACCAGTTTGTTCAATGGAATTAAACACTGTAGATGAGACAAACGTTAAAAAATACACACACCCCTGACTAAACCTGTGTTCCTTATAGCCATAAAAGGAAACCCACATGGCCCCCCAATGGCCTGGAGAAGAGAGCACGTTCTTTGGATGAGCAGCAGTCTGTTCCAGATGCAATGGAAGTAGAGTTGCACCCTGTGAAAGAAGCCAACCAGCCCCAGAGGTTGTCACAGGACAGCCCCAGGCAACGACCTCCCAGCGGAGCTGACACTGCTCAGAATAAATCTAGTATTACCAGTTCCAAGTGTTCTTTATCCACCCAGACCATGGTGGCATCTCCTCTGAGTCAACAACCGGTGCCTCCAGAGGGTGGCGACAGAGAGACATTAGCTCAGAGGCTGGCTGCAGTCGAGAAGGAAGCTAAGAAAATCCGTAAGCAACTGGGTATTCAGGTCAAGAAGACAACGACGTCCCAGGGAACCATGACAACTGACATTCCTGACGCTGTGAAGCCACCGCGAGGGGCGGAGACGCCAACCGTATCCACGGTGACTAGATTGGACGGTTGCCGAGCAGAGGTGAGTGAGGTGACTCAGTACATCCAGTAGTTAGGTCTAAGAATAGTAGCACAGGACAGGCCACATGGTCATATACTGTAACTTAATTTGCCAAGCAATTCCAGTGTTTAAATGTTGTCCCATGCCTATTGAATGAAACCTAATTAAGCATGTCACTCATTCGCATGCCAATTAAACTGGGTAAACTTGTTTGACTTCTGATCTGTGATGTCATACTCATGTGTGGGTCCACACAGAATGAATGGAAAGACAGAAAAAAAGTCAAAAAAGTACATTAAGCGAAGAGCACGGTATATTACATTACTGTAATGTAACATAAGGTAATGATGTACTGATATTACAGAGCAAGGTACATTACATGATATCAGTACATGATATACATTAGTGCCACACTGCATTACAGAACATACATTTAGAAGTATAAAATAAAACATTATATTACAAGAAATCGATAGTCAATCGAAAAAGCAGATAGCGTCATAAAAAGCAGATCAGTTCTGACTACCATAAGTATTATACACAACGTATTATTAAATTAACAAAACACTGTCAACCATTTCATTTGTCTCTTAGTGGGTTGACCAATAACTCTCAATTTGCACATGAGCATTGACCATTGGCATATTTTGATTTGATTTGATTTATTTTAAAAGCAATAAAACGACATGGCTACAGCATTTTGAGGATTACACAAGAAAGTCATGGGACTTATTTTAACGCTTTTGGACATACAAGGTTTGTCACTCACCACATATTCCATGTCTTCCAATCTTGGCATTCAGCCTCATTCAGCCGGTAAAGGTCCTTTACCCGAGTAATGATTACAAAAAAAGGAGAAATTCACATTCCTTGGTTTAATAGTTTCTATCTGCACTTTACTACACTTACTTTTAGGTTATTAAAAAAAATAACACAGAATATCATGCTCAAAGCTTCATTATTGGAACTTGAATTTAGAAAAATGAATTGAGGTATGAGTTGACAAAGATGACAATAAATTGTAAAATAGGCAGAATAGTGCAAATAGGGCAATTGTTCAGGACTACAGTTGAGGATCACTCATTTGGGTCCAGAATCACCACCATGAGTCTTGCTTACTCGCCAGAACTTCTAAGTATTCTCTTTAATTCCCCAGAGTGAGAGCTCCACTGGCCAGGGTCAGGCTCCAGTGCCATGGGTAGGGACAACCCAGGGACCAGAGGCATTGTCTGGTCAGAAGGAATCGTCTGAACAGGGCAGAGGCAAAAAAGAGAAGAAAGCTGGAGATGGCGCCACCAACATGGCAGCAAATAAGTATGTATTCAAATCTGGACAAGACATAATGATACATAATACACACTTCGATGCTAAATGAGACCATCTTTCTTTTTCTTTTCCTGACATTTTGAATTCCCTTTTCTAAACTGTCAACTCTGTTCTTTGTATAGCCTTAACACCTTAACATTTTTGTCATTGTGCAAATTGCTCTTGGCTGGCTGGCTCCCTATTTTGGTCCAGCACCTCTACATATTTTGAAGGTATGGTTCGCTCTTGTCGAGAGTAACTGTTAAGTGGCTGTTAAGTGCCTAAATGTCCTCTCTCTCCTCTCCCCCCCACCCTAGCCTGGTGCAAGAGAAGCTGCGAGGTATCCGCAGCAACGTGGTGTCACTCCTCTCTGCCCTGTTGCCCCAAGTGGACCTGGCTGGCGTCAGTGTGGACTCCTCCGACGTAGACAATATCCTGCAACAGATCATTGAAGTCAACTCACTGTGACTACACTCTTGTTTTATGAATATACTATATTTTTTATTTTTTATGAAGATATAACATTTTACAGTATTGTATGCTATATTTTTTACACACTGTGGTGTAGTGGAGGGTATACCATACCTTTGTATACGGTATACGAAGGTATGTGCCATATGCCCACTTTTTTCCCAGTGGGTATTGTGTGTACTTACTTTTAGTGTATGTAGAAAATTACAATTTTACAATTTACAAAAAGTACATGCGCTCTTCTTTGTCCTTAAGTTTGTAGAATACATTTTTAAGTAGAGTTTTTAAGCATATTTGAGTATATTCTTGTCTCTGCCTGGTATAAAACTCAGGAAAACAACCTGCATCTTTTTTCACTCCGCAGAAGACTGCTACACACACACATGCACGCATGCATGCATCATTTTCCACATGTAGAGTGAAGCACTCTACATGTGCAATTATGTCTTATTTGATCCACTTGTAAATAGTTGTTATGGTGATATAATTTGTGAGCGTTAGCTTGCAAAAGAAATCACAAGAGCCTCTTTGAACGGTTTTAAGTGTCAAATATGAGGCACTCTTGACAAAAGGTAAAATGATTGTGCTATTGCTTTCCATCTCTCCCTAACGTGTTGCATTTCATTAAGTAATTGATTACATTAAGACAAAGGTTTATAACAGCAAGCTATACAGAAAAGTGGCAACCAAGGGGGTTGGCATATTTAGCACATTTGTTGCTAATACTTTGAACAGGGATATAAATGATACATGATGACACACACACACACAAATTTCCCCTTTGCGAATTAATCAAGTATATCATTCATCATACTGTACCTCAGGACAACTTACTTACGTTGTGTTTTCCACCAGGATATTGAATGTAAAGTATTGCTTCAACGTTGTTGTTTTTGGTACAAGGCAATCCAGACAATTCCTTTAGAAAAAGGGAGATGTATCTTTTTATTTAAATAATTATTTGAGCCCTTCGGTTAACCTGACTACTGTTTTCTAAACCTATTTTAATTTATGAAAGTATTTTGCTCGCTTGGTTACATTTTGTTTTAATTTGTTAAATTGCTTTTATACCAAATGGTCTGTTTTGTAAGTGTGATTAAAATGCTAGTAAATCCTAGTACTTTTCTAGTTTTCATTAAAAAGAAATCTAAATTGCAACAATTGTGTATTTTGTTATTCCATCAACTTTATATCTGGTCAGTGTAGCCTACTTTTACCTTATTCCATTGGTACACAAACTATGGGTTTGGACCCAAACTTTGTGAGGGCTGTGAGAGATATCTACTGGGTCAAGGAATTCATACAGCAACATAGTTCATGAGCCCAAGTAATAGGCTACTTTAACTTTAACAGTTGTTTTTGTTCAAAACATGTTGCTTTATCAATTAATGTAGCTTTTAATTATTGAAAGCATGGCCGTTGTCAGTCAGCAGTTAAAAAAATTAGTTCCTCTATGGTTCATCTGCATTAGTCCGATTACAACTGCTGAATTTCTGCAGCAGTTCATATTTATCACAAGGGGGCGATGAAGCCAGGTTAAATAAACCCTGTATATTATATTGGTTTATGTCTAGGCTACAGGGCTGCAAAAATGTATAATGGTATTTTTCATTTCCTTTTGTTTGATATTATCCCAAAACTATGTTTTGATAGGAGTATAGTATAGTATAGAGAGTGAATGAATGCAGGATGTGGTGAGATGCTGGGAGTACAACGGATAAGCCTCTAGTTTCCTATTTTCTTCTCTCTCTCTCTCTCTCTCTCTCTCTCTCTCTCTCTCTGCCTCTCTACTCTGCCCCTGTAACTCATGATGACACACACAACATGCACACGCCCCCACTTAATACTCCATCTCCCGCCCGCTGTAGAGCGTCAGACGATCCCTTTAAATATTTCTCGCCTCTCGCACAGTAGCAGAGAAGTGAAAAGAAGACAACAGGTGTGCACATTGCAATGAGAGCGCTACTTCCACTGCTGCTGCCACTCTTCAGTGCGCTTGGAGGGGCGCTGCAGCCCCCATCAGCTATTAGGGAGTTCTACATAGCTGCTGTGGAAATCGGATGGGACTATATCCACCTGGACACTGCCGACACAGCGCCTGACCAAAGGTAAATGGTTCAAACTTCATATAATGTATTATTCTGTTCTCGCCATTTGGTGGACTTAAACAAAATAGCCATCATTTACCAAAAGATTCTCTTATTACTGTAAGACAAAATAAAGTGAACCTTAGGGCAATAAGTAGGCTACGGCTACAATAAGTTTAAAAAAAGAAAGAAAGTATCTAGCCCACTTTACATATTTTCTTTGGACATTTATGTTATGACTTTCACTCCACTACATTTCAATTGTAGCCTACTTTTGACTCCAGTACATTTCTGGAAGGGAAGAAGTTAATTAACCAGTAAATCCCTATTTCATATAATGAAAATAGCAAATCTCCAAGATCACGACACACTGAGCTTGTAAATCTTGTAGATTTTTGTTCTGCAAACTCTTTGAATTTTGGCTGTAATGCATTGATTGATTGTAATTTGTAATTTGTACAGTTCTAAAAGCATGTAGCCTATACTTCTGAACACGTAAGTATATTTAAAAGCAAGTACTCCAGTAACTCAAGTAGAAATGTTAAAGAGCAACTTTCACTTTAGTTGAGTAATATTTGACCAGGAGTATAGGCTACTTTGACTCAAGCACAGGGGTTGAGTCCTTTGCCCACCACTGATTAATCTACAGCACCAGCATTTATGATCCTCCTTGAAGCATCTGTTGAAACCCTGTATATTTGTGATCGTTTTCATTTACTTAATTGAACTATGATTATGATTATATTTTATTTTATTTGTATTCATTTTTAGGAGCAAGACCAAGGATACTCCTCAAAAATACATCAAAGCGGTTTATCGGGAGTATACAGATTCTACCTACACCACCCCCAAACCTAGGCCTGCTTGGGCAGGTACAGTAGGTCTTCTCTACTACAGCTATGCTATCCTCTTTTGTAGCAAGTATTTCTATAAAAGAGCAGCATTAGAAATGTACTGTAAAGTCCAATCAGTTAAATGCAATACCTTTAAAGTGTTCCACGTTATAGCTGGAGTGAGTCTGAGCTATGGTACAGTGTAATTGAAATGTTAAATCTGGCGCTTCTGTAGATCCAGGGAAAATGTACATGAAATGTAAAATTTAAAACCCTCAGTTCAATTTACATATTGATGTTCCTCCAGGAGGGACCGACAATGTCGATCTTGCTGTCTCTCTGTAATGAACCGAGTTCTGGACATGCACTAATCACACACTAATCTCTAAAATGTGTGTTGTTGTTGTTGCTGCAGGTATCCAGGGCCCAGTGATCCATGCCCAGGCTGGTGAGAGAGTGGTGGTCCACTTCAAGAACTTGGCTTCGCAGTCCTATAGCATCAGCCCAGTTGGAGTGACCTACTGGAAGCAGTCTGAAGGTGAAAAGTAAACGCCTACAGAAATTCTTCAGAATTTCACTCATTTTATATATTTTGTATATATTTTAGATACTGTATGTTTTGATCCTTTTAATATGCTTTCCGTGTTTTACTTTACCATTGATGAGTCAACAGCCGTCCAGACTTTCACTTTCTTGAGTCAATGTTTGACTCACGTATGTCTCTTTAATGTGAAATTCTTGTTGTATGGCGAGTCAGCAGGAACAAGGCAATTTATTATTTATTGTCCCAGATCATGAGTCAGATGTCGAAAACACATGTTTTGATGAAGTTTCAAATCCTTTGCCAGACCCTGAAACAGAGACCAAGGGAGAGAGAAGCTTTCTTCAGTTTGTTCAGTTTTCTTATTTTGTTTAGCACACATAGCAACATGGACTGGATTGGATTTGATTGGATTGGGATAAATGCCATGTACAGGGAGGGGACGTATGGACTGTATTGGATTGGGATAAGTGCCATGTACAGGGAGGGGACGTACTTGTACAGCTGCCTCATGCTACGGAAAAAAGAGATAGGCTTCTAAACCACATGGCTCTGGAACCACTTACTGCCTGCCAAGGCTACTTACTAACCATGGCATGAGCTCAGAGCCTCTAGATTGTTTTTACAGCATGAGATCTATCTATCAAGTGATTGGACCTGTGTAAAATAATGCAATTCTTATCACATATTATCAATTCCCAAATATCACATTTAAAAGTGGGGGAAAACCATAGCCAGCTAATATACACTAGTGTAGCCTTATGTCGTGTTCTCACGGGGTCTGTTACGTTAACACCTTTTACAGAAAGAATTAGCATGGATGCTACTATGAGAGCATATCCCAGCTTAAAAGCTTTTGCTCTAATGCCATCATTACAGTACATTACTGTAAACGAGCTGCCATCTTCCTGGCCAGGGCTAGATTCTAATACCATGATTAACTGTAATCGGGGAAAAACGCCACTCTGCATGTCCGGCGATGTGATGGGATTCAGTTCACACACTGTGTGAGGTTTTAATCCCAATTTACTGGTTGTAGTGCCAAAGCTGTTATAATGACTGAATCTGTCACCACTGCCCAGTAGCACTTGTCCTAGCCTTGATGACCATGCAGTCTTATATGCAAAGGTTAAAATGTAATTTAGATAGCATGTCATTTAGACAAAATGCCAGGTTTCAACAATGTACATAATATTATAATGTTAAGACTGTTAAGGTTCTTGGTTTACCTATGATCCTAGATTACTGAGGCACTACACTGTCTCTCTATGCTGTTTACTGTAAATCCCCCTGGATTAGGCACATCTGCTTAATGCCTGAATTGTAAATTGTAATGTGTTTTCTCTCCCTCTCTGTCTTTCTGTTTCCAGGAGCAGGTTATGATGACTCCACAGCAGGCCATGAGAAGGATGATGACGCCGTTCCTCCTGGTGGATACTATGAGTATGTGTGGGACATCAGCCCTAAAGATGGACCCACCATCAATGACCCAGAGTGTCTCACTTACTCCTACTCATCTCAGGTTGATGTGGTCCGAGACACCAACTCAGGACTCATCGGAGCGTTGCTCATCTGCAAATCAAGTTAGTGTGCATGCATGCGTGTGCATGTGTGTGCGTGTGTGTGTCTGTGTGTGTGTGTGTGTGTGTGTGTGTGCATGTGATTGTGTGTGTAGACCAGTGATTCTTAGTCTTATCAATTTTAAGAATTGTTTTGGATGTGGGAACCGCCAGGTTCACAGTTCGATCCCGGGCTCCCCCAGAGTTGGCGTCGAATTGTCCTTGAGCAAGACTCTGAACTTGTAATTGCTCCCGATGTGCAGGTTGGTGCCTTGCATGGTTTCCCTCCGCCATCAGTGTATGAATGGGTGAATGTAATGCACACAAACTTTGGATAAAAGCGCTATATAAATGCACAATTTACAGAAGCTGTGTGTGTGTGTGTAGGTGCCTTCACAGAGGACGGTCAGAGGAGAAGCAATGCATTTATCCTGTTTTTTGCTGTATTCGACGAAACCAAGAGCTGGTACGGGGAGGTCGGGGAGAGGAGGAGCAGAGAGAGGTACAAGAAGAGCAGCGGGAGGAAGCAGCACCACACCATCAATGGTTACGTCAACTCCACTTTACCTGGTAAGTCTTTACGATTAAAAAAAAATAGCAGACCTACAAGCTCGCTATGAGCTTGTAGATCTGCTATTTTTAAATAGATAAAGCATAACATAATGCTAACACCAAAAGGGGTTCCTGCCCAAAATGGGTTAATAAAACATGCTCCTTCATTACACCAAGACAGGATAGTGAAAAGATACACAGAGGTTAGAGTTAAATGTGTACCGTAATTCTTCTCTGTTCGGTCTTAGGGCAGAGTCCATTTGATTCAAACCGTTCCCCGAAACGGGACAATGATTCACATTGGCCTTGATTCTTCCGCACCCCGAGTACACCTCATTCAACTGTATTCAATGCTTTCACGTTGCAGCGATCCGTATCCGAGTACTCTTCAATCGGTGCCGAGACTACCTCCATGTGGTCCTGGGAACCGGTTGGGTGGTTACACAGCATTCAGCATTGTGAATCTTCCCGTAGATATTTACAAGCTTTTGCCACAAACGGTACAACTAAAGGGTGTCTTAGCTTTTCCACAAAAACATATTTTATTTACACATAGTACCCATGAGATAATAAGGTGCGTGAGGCCTGAGCAATAGCATCTGCTGTGTACTGTGTGTGCATTATATATACTTTTCAGGTTGCAGGACATTATTCAAGGTGCGTATAGTCCAGGTTCAAGGAAGAGCTAAAGTCCAAGTCAGGATTTTTTTATTTATAAGTGTGTGTGTGTGTGTGTGTGTGTGTGTGTGTGTGTGTGTGTGTGTGTGCGTGTGTGTGTGTGTGTGTGCGTGCGTGTGTGCGTGTGTGCGTGTGCGTGTGCGTGTGCATGTGCGTGTGTGTGTGTGTGTGTGTGTGTGTGTGTGTGTGCATGTGTACGTGCATAGGTCTCACCATGTGTAAAGGACAGGGTCGCAATCATGTGTTTTGGCATCTGATCGGAATGGGCACAGCTCCGGAGATCCACTCCATCCAGTTTCAGGATCACTCTCTACAGGTCATTACAGACTCTTATTCTTCTGCTTTTGGATAATTCCCAGCAGGGGTCACCACGGCGAATTGTCTGTTCCCACCTGGTTCTGTTTTCTGCATCTTCCTTGGTGACTCCAGCCGCCTGCATGTCCTCTCTCACCACGTCCATAAACCTCCTCTTCTCCTCTCATCTTCAGCATCCTTCCCCCAATGTACCCTTCATCCCTCCTCCGCACATGTCCAAACCATCTCAACCTTGCCTCTCCTTGCTTCATCCCCAAACCTTCTAACATGGGCTGATGGGGTAATAATTTCAGACTGACATTCCAGTGTTCTTCACATCACTGTTCAAAACGTTGTCTGTACAAGTTGTAAACAGATGTAAACGTACAACACTCTTTATTTGACATATATGGTTCTCTGGCGTCCTACTTAATTTACAACTACTGTATCTTAATTCTTTGGTTTTCTAGGTGATGAGCCATCGCAAGGTGACGGTGGAGATGACCCCTATGACCTTCACCACTGCAGAGATGAAACCCACCACTTTGGGACGCTTCCTCGTCAGCTGTCAGATACATGCCCACCAACATGGTTGGTCTTTCATTGTAAAAAAAATGTAACTTTCAAATTTACAGCATTCCAACAGTAATTTAAAAATGTAAAATGTATTACTATTAGCATGATCATTATAATTGTTGCTGTTGCTTTCCAGCTGGTATGAGTGCTTTCTTCACGGTAGAGGACTGCCCTCAGCCCGTCCTCCCGGCTGGCCCCGACCTGCGCAACGTCAAACACGATGGCGAGGACTACGGCGAGGACTACGAGTACGGCAACGGAGGCGACATGTTCGAAACTGTCGACTTCCTGAAGCCCAAGAAGCCGCGGCCGGGCGTCAGGTCCAGACCCAAGTCTAAAACCTGGGAGCATTATATTGCTGCTGAAGAGATCACCTGGGACTACGCTCCTGGCCTCCATCCTAGGTACAGTAACACAGTGCTTCTCAAACCTTTTCATGTCCCCCCAAATTAATAATTATGTATCTGGCCATCCCATCATGTTTGAAAAGAAATATCCCAACTTTTTTCAATGTTTTTGCAAGATCTTTTGAAAATATCTACAAGAAAACATTTCGTAATCAAAATACATATTTTGCTAAATGAGCCCTGGTTTAGCAATACACAACCCTCCTTATTCAGAAGTGTGTTTCAATATATATATAGGCATTTTGTAACTTAGAGTATACATACTGTACCAACGTATGTGGACCTTGTAAAACAGGATTTTACGGTGTATAAGGTTACGATAGCTTCATGGTTGTGAATTTGCTGTGGCTTTCCCCTCATGTTGTTTCAGTGAGCTGGTGTCAGAGTACCTCCCCATGTCTCCCCACCACCTGGGCTTCCAGTATAAGAAGGTGGTGTATGTAGAATACACAGACGCATCTTTCACCCAAAGGACGACCCCTGGCCCGACACTGTTTGGCCCGATGCTGAAAGGAGAGGTCAACGATCAGTTCCACGTGAGTGCATGAGCCAAACTCGATCCTGTTACCATTGAGTGTAGGACATTTCTATTTGATACATTTGATCCTGTAGTGTATGCAAATGCAACCAAATGGACCTGAGATTCTATTTTCACTCACTCAACAGTCAGCGTAAGCAGTGAAATGTTTGTGTGGCATGTTCCACAACACTGTTAACAAAAACAATACTATATCACAACAAGATAATAATCTTACAATAAATGCACAAATTCGCTGTACGTACGTACGCCTGTCTGTAGTTCACGTATCTCGAGAACCGTCCGACTTCAAACTCAGCGCACACGTCGCAGCCGATCCGAGCGAATTGAGTGACTTGGTTGGATAGACGGTTGTACAGAACTGGCAATCCGACCATTATGCCCATTTATGGAGATCGGTTCTCCAGAACCACAAATCCGACCTGTGCAATGGGCGATGCATCAAGGGAGTGCAGTGCTCGACGTATTTAGATATTTATTATAAATATAAATGAATCATGTATGTCAAAGGGTGCTGTCCTTGAAATGGGATTTGAATTGTGTTTCCAGATCTTTTTCAAGAACTTTGCCAGTCGGCCTTTTAATATCTATCCCAATGGACTAACCAGGATCCATCCACTCCAGACATCTTCAAATGGTAAAGTAAAATATTTTCCAATAAACATTCTTATGAGTGCTATGGGGGTCATTACTGCACTCACTGATATTGTAAAACACTGATATTGTAAAGCAATATTCAGTAAACAAAGGGTGGGAAAAGGCCCAAGGGTGATATTCTACTATTTTGTTTTCCAAAATCCAATTGCTATAAAACTTACAGATGAACAGAAAATGTTAGATAGTTGACCATTTGTTTATGTAATCAAGCAGCAGCAGAAAAAGCCCTTCGCTCCATGGGAGTCCCCCCCAATGGGACATTCGACTATGTTTGGAGGTTGACCCCTGATGATGGGCCCCTGGCAGGGGACCCGCAGTGTTTGACTCACCTGTACCAGAGTACCGTCAACCCAGAGAGAGACCTGGCCTCAGGCCTGGTGGGCACCCTGCTTATCTGCAGGAATGAGGCCATTGACACTTTGGGACGCCTGGTGAGGAGTTTTACTTTATAAATATAGTCCATGGGAAGCACGCACATCCCTAAAGAAAATCTTCAGGTGCTGAACAAAAAGATACGTACAGGGAAAAGGAAGGAGGTCCTCACACTGTTCTAGGGCTCCCAGAGTCGTTTATTTGAAATGAACAACGTTTCGACCCACAACAGGTATCACACCTGACGAAGACCTGTTGTGGGTCGAAAGTTTCCGAGTTTTACTTTATCACAATGTGTGTTGATAATTTTATATAGATATTTTTGCATGATGTTCAGTTGCAAATATAGAAGGCTTTTCCTTGCTGCATTGTTGTGGCATATCAAAGAGGAACTGCCATTTCCTGGGACAGTCTTTGCCTTTATTGTAACTGTATCTACTATGTTGATGATATCTTGTTTTGAATCACAGGCACTTCTTCTAGTTTTACATTTATTTTGTTCCACAAATTAAAGAGTTCAACAATGTAATCTCTTGTCTTGTCTACACTAGTACTACTAGATATTGTTTCTAAATAACTGAATGTTCTGTCATAGTTGGGCTCCGATAAAGAAAGGGGTCTGATGTTTGCAGCGTTTGATGAAAACAGAAGTTGGTACATCAATGAAAACATTCAGAAGTACAGCCAGGATTCCTCCAAAATAAATCCCACTGATCCAGCCTTCTACAACTCCAATGTTATTTACAGTAAGTATCCAAGCTCATCAGTCATCATCCATGGAATATTCTTTATAATATAATCCCTCTAGAACTTTCTTGATTTATATATCATCAATACGGTACCAATGAAATGGTATACTATGTAGATAGAATTCCCATTTAAAAGTGTTTAGTAAAATTGTCGCTTATTTATCTTTACAATGTGATTATGTGATAATCGACAAATTAATGAATGAATTTCACCAGGTTGTTGATACAATTATAGGGCCAACAAAGAATCTAGATATTACACAAACAGGTTAAATGTACTTTCAGTACTAGTGAGTCTGTTCTCTTGTATTCCTTGTGTATCTATCGTGTATCTATTGTGTATCTATTTCCAGGTGTCAATGGCATCATGTTCAGCGGGCGCCAGTTCACAATGTGTAAGAGTGATGTCATGTTCTGGCATGTGGCCAATGTGGGGACCCAGAGCGACTTCCTCTCCATATACTTCACAGGAAACCCCTTCGAGCACCATAGCGTCTACCAGTCTGTCCTCACCTTATTTCCCATGACTGCTGAGACCGTTCCGATGGAGACTGAGCTAACAGGTGAGGTTCCACAAGAGTTATTTTTAGCCCCTCCTATATATAGCTCTTTGTCCTAACTCGTGTCACATTTATTTGCCATTGACAATGAAAAGAGAAGTTACGTTACGTCATATGTGTCTGAGCAAATCGGCTTGTTGTGCTAACACAAACATTAAATGCCATTGACAATGAAAGGAGAATTTACGTCATATGTGTCTGAGCAAATCGGTTAATTGGCTATGAATATAAATCTCGTTAATATTATTTGCGTCGGTATAACATGACCGAGAAGTGGTATAGTGTGGAGAAAATCGGCAGTGTCTACACAAACATTAAATTCCCATTGACAATGAATGGAGAATTTTACATCAGTGTCTGAGCAAATAGGCATAGTGTCTATTTTACGTTGTGATGATGTACGATGATAAAAGCACCCCTCACTTCACACCATACCATAATGTACATGCATTTCTTTAAGATTCCCTCTCCCTCTTTCCAATTAGCCACCCTGGCAGCCCCTTGCAGGCCACAGCCCACACTTTGACAATCTGTGAAATAGTCTGCTTGCCTTCATGAAGAGTGTAATGTGTATCAGTGCAGAACATGTTGTGTTTGTATGTTTGTTGATACTCCTGTCTTTTTCTTCTCTCAGGCGAGTGGGAGATAAGTGCTTTTGATGGCAGCCTTAAAAGCCGGGGGATGAGCATTCGCTATACAGTGCGACATTGCAGAGACGAATACCTCCCTCTGACTGATAATGAATATGATGAGGATGCAATCTCCGACTATATTGATAAGATACCTGTAATGCCGAGGAGCAGAAGATCACAAAACCACTCTGTGACGGTTCAGATGTGCAATAAACCACTGGCCAACCATAACATAACTCAAACAACGAATAGCACCGATGGCACCGATGGAGAAGGGACAGTGTGTGAAATGAGGAACATTACATCGTCAGAAGAGGACAATACTGAGTCGGTGGCCGATGGAGGAATCCCGATGGACATCCTGGAGGACCTGGATAGAGATGGAGAGTGGACTCCCCAGGATGGGAATGGCCCTGAGGGACGTGGAGGTGGGAGACAAAGAAGACACGAGGACAGGGACGGTGGAAGCGTAATGTCCGGAGCAGGGGACCTGGACGAGGGAGCTGAGATAGAGAACCAACCAGAGGCTGAGAGAAATGGGAGTGACACGAAAGCCAATAAGGACCAGGATGAAGTGAGCGGTGAATGGTTGAACGGAAAGAACTGGACAAAGAGAGAACTGGATGAGAGCAATGAGATCCTACTACACTCGGCTCCCCGGCTGAACGAGGGGGAGCTGACTCTGGAAGATCAGGATCTGGATCTACACAACCACATTCAGCCTGTACGTGAACCACTGCTAATGGATCCTCTAGATCCTCTGGACCCTTATAACGTCACAGATGGTAATGAGACAGAACAGAAGAAGAGGATATCACTGTCTCTGGAATATGATGACTTCGACCAAGAGGTGTGTGCGATCATTATATCTTCATGTGTCATCATGTCATAGTCCATAGTCATATGCTAGATCTTGACTTCAGCCTCAACAATCTAAAGATGTTTCTCTCACCTACACGTATATAATAACCTGTGTTACAGGAGAACAGCACATCATATGTGTTTGGTACAGAGTTCCTGGACCTCCGCTCTGGAGACAGCAAATATTACAATTACTACATTGCTGCTGAGGAGGTGACCTGGGACTACGGCATCCGACTCCCACACCAACTCATCAAACCCAGGTCTGATAGACATGTCACCCTAGGTTCCCTAAAGTAGTGCTCCTCAAACTGTTTTTGCCAAGGATGCCCGAATTGATATCTGAAAATGTTTTGTGCCAGGGACCCCCAGAAGAGAAGATTTGTGTTAAACCATCGTGGCAAAATCATCCAATACTTTCGAGATTCTTTTCAAAATATTCATAAACAGCAGATGTACAAGCTTGAATATTTGCTATTTTTGAACAGCCATATGTTTTATGGGGACCCCTGGGGACCCCCTGGAAACCCCCAAGGGACCCCTGGGTGTCCCGGACCCCACTTTTTGAACCAATGCCCTATAGCGACCATAGCATCTTTACGATACAGCTCTGTAGGAGTCTATAAGTGGGTCCTACTGTGTGTATGAGATGATTTGTTTCTCTGGTACTACCGTACTAGTAATGGAATTGGGTTAGTAAGGGTAGCTACATCATGTGAATTCAGTGTGGTGGGAAGCTGACTTGGTCACTTGGGCATAGATTTGGGACAACAACGACAACAAAATCCCTCACAGCCATTGCATAAAAGTGATTTTCAAAATGTCATCAGGAAAGCAATATAACGCAGTGCATATTCTCACCATCATCTCACCTCCTCAGAGCGATGCGGCGTGGAATGAGAAAGTTCCTACCGGAATACAAGAAGGTGGTGTTCAGAGCTTACTGGGATAAAGACTTTATTGTTCCTGTTGACCCAGGAGAGCTTCAGGAACATCAGGGAATCATGGGACCCATCATCAGGGCCGAGATCAATGGGCTTCTTACTGTGAGTAGCAACCAGGCTGTAGTAGGGTTTACAATGTATACTCTGTACTGTGTGTGTGTGTGTGTGTGTGTGTGTGTGTGTGTGTGTGTGTGTGTGTGTGTGTGTGTGTGTGTGTGTGTGTGTGTGCGTGCGTGTGTGTGTGTGTCTGCGTGCATGCGCGCGTGTGTGTGTGTCTGCGTGCGTGTGTGTGTGTGTGCGTGCGTGCATGTGTGTGTGTGTGTGTGTGTGTGTGCGTGCGTGTGTGTGTGTGTCTGCGTGCATGCGCGCGTGTGTGTGTCTGCGTGCGTGTGTGTGTGTGTGTGCGTGCGTGCATGTGCGTGTGTGTGTGCGCACAATAATATACAAGAAAACATTATTTTCTTGTTTCTTGGGAAAGCTTTTGTCTCATTTAAAGTTTGTACAGGAATGCTTCCGTTTGATTAGTTCACAGTTACAGAGTTACTTTATAAAAAAAATAAGAGCAGTTTTCCCCTTTGTCTCATTTTAAGGTGACCTTTAAGAATAAGGCATCCCGGCCTTACTCCTTTCACCTCCAAGGCGTGTATGACCGCAGCCAGGGGGCTGGCTTTGCCCAAGCCCAGTCCTCCTCTATCCCAGCAGGTCTCCCAGGGGAGGCTGTGCCCCCCGGGCAGGCACGTGTCTACAACTGGAGAATAACCCGTAAACAAGGGCCCACCAGCTCAGAGTTTGACTGCAAGGCGGGGGCCTACTACTCCACTGTGGACAAGGTGTGTGTCTGACTGTGCCTGCATTTTGTGTAGCCTGTTTCATTTCCGTAATCTTATTGTACGTATGTAGGAGCATTCTGCATGCACAGGCATACACGCCACCTGCATTCTTTCACTTTACTATCGTTCTGCTGCTGCTGTGCCATATTTCAGGAGAGGGACCTTCACTCAGGTCTGATTGGTCCTCTGGTCATCTGTAAGCCCGGTACCCTACATCCTCATCTGCAGCTGCAGCCTGGCATCCAGGAGTACGCCCTGCTTTTCCACACGTTTGATGAAACCAAGAGCTGGTACCTCGAAGAGAACCTGCAAAAGTACTGCACCCCGCCCTGCCGGGCCAACCCCGATGACCCCTTGTTCCAGATCAGCAACAAGTTTGCAGGTGGATGGTCGAGTCATATTGTCTAGGGACCAAACATTTAACGAGAAGTAGATAGAGGTTTAAATTATATTTAAAATGAACGCATATTCCAATAGAGGGTATATGCGCGACTGCACTTCCTACCCGGAAGTTATGCAGGAACGCCTATAGTGACAACAAAACTACTTTCTGGCCTTGACAGCCCATACGTACATCCTAAGTTCCTAACACAAAAGTCCTATCTGATTGCATTAAACGACGAAACACTTTGCCACTCACTTTATGCATGCGCATACCCTCTATTGTTGTTGTTACTGTACAATACATTATACTGCAATTACTATACTATACTATACTTTGTCTGAATGTCTGCATTTGCTACAGTAAGTTTGTGTGTTTATTAGTTTATCAAATGTGGAGTTTTGCTCACACAAATACCGACCATTTGTTTCCCTAGCGATAAATGGCTATGTGGCGGAGACACTTCCTGGTCTGTTGGTTGCCCAGCATCAGCGAGTCAGGTGGCACCTTCTAAACGTGGGCAGTGATGGAGAGTACCACGCTGTACACTTCCATGGTCTGCCTTTCAGTGTTCACACTGACCAGGAACACCGCATGGGGGTCTACAACCTCTACCCTGGTAAACAACATATACACACAGACACACCCACCCCCACACACACACACACACACACACACACACCCACACACACACACACACACACACACACACACACACACACATAATTACACAGACACTATAATAATAAGCATATTATGCAGTAATGCATGCATAGGATAAGTATAGCATGTAGCCAACTATACATATATGTACTTACATAGGCTACACATACATGCATATGAATATTAAATTAAGTTTTAAGTTATATGTCTTCCTCTCCAGGTGTGTTCGGCACAGTGGAGATGAGACCCCCCACGGTGGGTACCTGGTTGGTGGAGTGTACCATTGGGGAATACCAGATGGCTGGCATGAGGGCTAAATTACTGGTCTACAGTCCACGTAGGTACACTTTGAGTCATCGGCTACCAGTGGCCATTATGAAGGTTTATTGGTGGCAACAGGAGTTGTTATCATTGGAAACTATGAATAAAAGAGAGTCATGGGCGATTGTTAGCCTGGTTTCCAGTCTGATTCGCTGCGTTCTATGAATTCCGTGAACAAATTCACGTGAATGTTTCCTAGCCTGGGTTCCAGCCTGATTCGCTCCAGCGTTCCACGGATCTGAAAATGTAGGGCAGTGACAATTTCAGATCCGCGGAACTCAGCGAATCAGGCTGGAACCCAGGCTAAATGTCACTTCGCTACTGACAGAACGCAGCGAATCAGACTGGAAACCAGGCTAGGCAATTGTACTGATCTGACATAACAACACTCTACTGCAGTGCTGCATCGTGTGTTTCCCATTACGTTACAGTCATATAGTACTCTCCGTGGGACACTCTGCCCACAAACTGCTGCAGCTCCTGAAATAATTCCATGCCAAAATGATTGGCTTAGGAATGCGACAAAACCAAAAGCATCTCCATAAATTCAAGGCTGCTTGGGGTGTGTAATTCTTTGGATGAACTACTCCACCAGCTCAGTGGCCTTGTGGTTAGAGTGTCCGCCCTGGGACTGGGAGGTCGGGGTTCGATCCCCTGCCGGGTCATACCAAAGACTTGAAAAATGGGACAAGCATTGGTGTTAGTCACCTCTATGAGAGTTTCCCCACTAGTCCTGTGATGAATCAGTACATCTGATTCAATATTCTTGGTATGCGCACATCTTGGAATGTTTCCGAGTGACTACTAGTGCGTACGTTCAGAAGTGTGATGCGTAGTAACATTGAAAGGAAATCCCATGCTTTGACTTTCAGGATGTGTCTTGCCTCTTGGAATGAAGTCGGGACGGATTGAAGATTCCCAGATCACTGCATCAAATCACATAGGTCAGACATCTGAGTCCATACAAACGCGCACACACCTGCTAACTGACAGTTAAGGAACTTCACTAAAGGCTGAAAACATGACTAATATGGATTGTGTCTTTCTTTGTGTGTGTGTGTGTGTGTGTGTGTGTGTGTGTGTGTGTGTGTGTGTGTGTGTGTGTGTGTGTGTGTGTGTGTGTGTGTGTGTGTGTGTGACTGTGTGTGCGTGCGTGCGTGCGTGCGTGCGTGCATGCGTGTGTGTGCGTGTGTTCAGGTAATTGGGAGCCCAGACTTGCTAGGCTTGACCTGTCTGGAACCATCAATGCCTGGATGGGTAAAAACAAGGAGTCCTGGATACAGGTTTGACATTCTCTTCTCTTACATGTGGTTTGTCCTCTGTCCAGCATTCATTTGATTTGAATAGTATTGTATCTGTGCATGCGTGGGATCTAGTCTGTGCATCTGTGGGTGTGTCTCTACCTATAGGGTCTGCCAAAATCTCCCGGAGGGGGCGTTAACATATGTGTCACGTGGTAGCGGCCGCCATGTTGGCAGGCATTTCTGCTTTGTTTACATTCAGCGACCATCCGTGTGCGTTCTAATTTTAAAACACCAGAGGGAGTTCAACGAGCTCGTTCCTGGCGACAACACAGTAAGCCAACACCAGGATGGAAAGAAAAAACGTCGGCCTCAACATACCTTACAAGGACAAGCATTAAATGTAGTCGCATTAGTGGTGATAGAAGATCGAATCCTCTGTTCAGTCAGTGTGTTCATAGGGGTCGAGACCGTCAATATCCTTGATTTTGTTCATGTTCAGGTAACGCTCCTTTTCCTCAAAGTTAAGCTTGTCCTTGTAAGCAAGGTATGTAGAGGCCGACGTTTTTTCTTTCCATCCTGGTGTTGGCTCACTGTGTTCTCGCCAGGAACGAGCTCGTTGAACTCCCTCTGGTGTTTTAAAATTAGAACGCACACGGATGGTCGCTGAATGTAAACAAAGCAGAAATGCCTGCCAACATGGCGGCCGCTACCACGTGACACATATGTTAACGCCCCCTCCGGGAGATTTTGGCAGACCCTATAGGTGGATCTCCAGAAGCCCACTCTGATCTAGTCTGTACATCTGTGGGTGTGTCTCTACCTATAGGTGGATCTCCAGAAGCCCACTCTTGTCCATGGTCTCCAGACCCAAGGAGCCCGGGCTTCCCTGAGAGATTACTTCATCACTCACTTCTCCATTTCCTACAGCTTGGACATGGAGAGCTGGAGAACCTACCGGGGAAACCACTCCAGGCCAAACTATGTGCGTCTATCTGTGTGTCTATCTGGCTGTTACAATCATTTATTATTTGACACTCATATATTTGGCAAACAAAACAACATACGACGAATTGTATTTCTGACTCTGATTTTAAAAAAGTATTATCATTTGGTTTCAGCCCTTTAAAAGCAGCATGGATGGCTCCAAGGTGAAAGACAACCGTCTTTCATCCCCAATCGTGGCTCGCTACGTCAGGATCATACCGTTAAACTTTGTGAGACACCCTGCCCTCCGGCTGGAGCTGCTAGGCTGCGATCTCAACAGTGAGTTTAAAGTGAAACCATGATGTTTTCAATCTTTCAAACATTCTTTTACAGACCACATCAAGTTTATGTTTTCAAAAGATAATGTACAGTACTAGAATCTCACACGACTGCGGCGCACTCGCATCCAACGCCACACAGTCAGTGTTGTTGTTGTTTCTCCGTGCCACGCGTGTGTCGCAGTGTGATCCAAGTGTCGTTTTTTTTAGGTTTCGGGAATTACGTCATATGGCAGCCAAGTCTATGGACTTTTTAAATGTTTGTTTAGAATACGATGTTTGTTTAAAGGAGGCGCCCCTCACAATTTTTACATTTGAAGTGGCTCTGTAAGACTGTGGGAAAAGGTTCACAAAGCACACACATCAAAACAATAAAATCCCAGGTGCTGGCCAGAAGACAAAACAAAAATGTAGACCACACACTGGAGCAAGCTCCCAATGAAACGTAAGCTGGTGGTAACCAATTAAATGCACTTTGGAGCTAATACTTCTCTGTCAGACTCTGGCAGGTATTCGCTCTAGTTTAACCCATTAAAACGAAAAGCATTTGTTTAATTTTTGAGGGGCGTATATGTCCAGCTTTGAGGGTCTATGTAAACACAAACATTGAAGACAAAAGTGTGTTGACACAAACGTTGAAGACAAAAGTGTGTTGACACAAACATTGAAAACAAAAGTGTGTTGACACAAACATTGAAAACAAAAGTGTGTTGACACAAAAATTGAAGACAAAAGTATGTGTTGACACAAACATTGAAGACAAAAGTGTGGTGACACAAACGTTGAAGACAAAAGTGTGTTGACACAAACATTGAAGACAAAAGTGTGTTGACACAAACATTGAAGACAAAAGTGTGTTGACACAAACGTTGAAGACAAAAGTGTGTTGACACAAACATTGAAGACAAAAGTGTGTTGACACAAACATTGAAGACAAAAGTGTGTTGACACAAACGTTGAAGACAAAAGTGTGTTGACACAAATGTTGAAGACAAAAGTAGCACTACCAACTTGGTAGCTTTCTACCTGTTATCACCACTTTTATATGAGAAATAACCTTATAATACAAGTTAATACATTAAAATATGCCTGGAATTGATGGGGACTGAATTATAAAACATTGTAATGACAAAAAATGGTTCTTCTTGGGAATATAGAATAAAGTTATACAAAAAATAGGTCAAATTAGTATTTTCGTTTTTTCCTTTGGTCACAAAATGGGCTATGTATTTCCCACCATATTACATTTAGACTTAGAGACTTGCATTTAGCATTACAGTGTACCCAAAAGACTCCCTGATGTTGAAATATAACAATTATTAAACAAAAAGTAGGTAAGTATGGCATAGAATGATCCCCCACCCCTGGGAAATTACCCTGCAGAAAGTTACAAGTTACTGTTCACATGTAAATATCATTAATATCTTTCATTTCACTGATAGTAATTTATGTTAGATGTTTGTTGAGCATCTCACAGTCTGAACTAGTTCTGGGAGTGGGCGTGTCTGGGCCTCCTGCCTGGCAGGTGGACACCACCTGGAGACAATCATCCTGCAATCAAGCCAGCCCTATTTAAGCCCCAGTTTGACTGGAGTTCAGATTTGTTTCTCCACTCAGACAGAGCAGTGAGCAAGCCAGTCAGCAAGCATTAGCAAGCATTAGCAAGCAAGCATGGAACCAGATCAGAGACCAGTAATCAATAGGCAGGAGTCCACTGACTGTGTTGTTCTTTGGAATCTCCAATGGCCCCATTAGTAGAACCGAGAGACTTAAATTCATGGGCTACGTTATTACAAGCTGCCCAGATCCGTGAATTTCAGCCCCTCCTGGATATTGCACATAACTTGCCCCAAAATAAAATATCATGCTAAGTGCAGGACATTTTTCACAATGAAAAGAGATTTAGACACCATTGTGCAGCGACAATCCAGCGAAAATGCAACATCATCTAATGATGAAGTTAAAATACGACGATCAATTAGACAACCAGGGTCAAGCTCAACTGTTTATGAGAAAGTATGTATTGTATGTGAAAAAGTACAGAAATATATCAAAGGCACAAAAACACGGGAACCTTTAATAAAATGTGTCACAGAGGAAGCGGACTGTGCATTACGCGAGGCTGCTGTTTCTAAAATGGACAGAGTCATTGCTGCCTTAAGCCGTAATGCGATAGGTGCCGAGGTGCACTTTCACAGAACATGTTATCGATTGTACACCAAAACAGATCAGACCAAGTCTTCCCAAACTTCTGATGCAGCACAAAGTAATGAGTACTCAGAAATAGAAGCAATGGCATTCAATAAGGTCTGTGAGTACATACGATCTGATATAATTCAAAATCCCCGTGCGTTTTTTCTAACAGAACTGAGAAATATGTTGATAACCCATATGAAATGTTACCGTTACTCAATCAACAAAGAAAAACTTTTTTTCTTCTTAAGACAGAGTTTAAAAGTGATATGGAGATAATATATGATCCCAATGGAAGAGTGATATTATACCCACACAATCTGTCCATGGATAAACTAGTATGTGATATGATTAGAAGACAAGGCGGCATTACTAGCAAAGGCAGCACTTCACCTACGGAGTGATATATTAGCACATGAATGTGACAATAACTGGCCCCCCTCTCTAGATAACATCAGGAAGTCAGAAAACATGATCCCCAAATCACCAGTGGCTCAGAATGTTTTCGCGTAACGAGGGAAATCACTGAAGTTGTACCAGAATTGGCATCGGATCATGAAGAGGCAGATACCAGGGTTCTGCTTCATTCCAAGCATGCAGCAGACCAAGGCTATAAGGCAGTAATTCCATTCAATTCAATTCAAAGGGCTTTATTGGCATGAGAAAACATGCGTTAAAAATGCGAAAGCAGAAAGAACAATACAACAATACAGCAATACAATCAAAACAAAAATGATGTACATTTGAAGGTCAGAATCTTCAATAGATCAAATTCTATGTACCAATGCAGGTATAGTGCAGGAATATACACAATGATTAGTCTTGATTGAATGATTAGTAATCATAGCTGCAGATGATACAGACATTCTTATCATAGCATTAAGCCTTGGTCACAATTTACAGTGCCCCCATTCGTTATCAACGAAGAGGAACATCAGCACGCTGTCAATATATAGACATCAGGGGAGTTGCAAGTCAACATGGGATTGACGTATGCACCTCCCTCATTGGCATTCATGCTTTTACAGGCTGTGACACCGTTAGTGCCTTTGCTGGGAAAGGGAAAGTGAAACCCATGAACCTCCTAAAGAAGATGCCAAATTTCAGGCAGTATTTTGGGGAACTTGGGCAGACCTTTGATATGACTGAGCAACAGTTCAAAGAGATGGAGGCATTCACATGCCGCCTCTACCTTTCAGAGAAGACGGATTGCACAGACATCAATGAATGTCGTTACCTAATGTTCTGTGGGGAAAAAAGGAGAAGCAGATTCCTCACAGCTTCCACCATGCCCTGACAGTTTACGCCAGCACACACTTCGGGCCAACTACCAGGCAGCTATATGGCGACAGCTTTCAAGCCAAAATGGAAACCCCTGAACCAACTGGACATGGATGACAGGATTACCTTCTCCAGAAACTGTGCTAAATCTGCTCGGTTGTGACTGCCGCAAGTCATGCAGTGCTCCAAACTGTGCTTGCATTGTAAATGGACTGAAGTGCACCCAGATGTGTCGGTTAAAGGACTGCCAGAATGCCCCTGAAGATCTAGGAGACCACATAGATGCACATGCAAGTGATGATGATGATATATATGATTAATTATCTCTGAATATGTTGATTTTCAGGGGGGGAAAAAAGATGAGAATTTCTGTTATTTCTTATATAAAAGTGGTGGTAACAGGTAGAAAGCTACCAAGTTGGTAGTGCTATCAGGGCTTTTTTGCCACCAGAATCTATTCCTTTTCATGAAATTCTGGGCTCTGGCCCATGGCCTAATTTAGAAGGCATTTGTATAATAAAGGACTCTATTCTACCCTGTGCTTATGTCACCAGGTTGCTCTCTGCCTCTGGGTCTTCAGAGGGGTTTACCTGACAGCAGCTTCAGTGCATCCTCATTCCGCTCCAAATGGTTGCATACCTGGAGCCCTGCCCTCGCTCGCCTCCACATGGAGGGCAGTACCAATGCCTGGAGGCCACAGGTGCAAACACACGCACACGCACACGCGCGCGCGCGCACACACACACACACAC
Source organism: Protomyctophum bolini (assembly GCF_963924005.1). Lineage (NCBI taxonomy): Eukaryota > Metazoa > Chordata > Actinopteri > Myctophiformes > Myctophidae > Protomyctophum > Protomyctophum bolini. The sequence goes on along the minus strand of NC_137871.1, from coordinate 14,577,068 downwards.
ACACACACACACACACACACACACACACACACACACACACACACACTGATTATTGTCTTTGTTTTTTTGCTTTGCCCCAAACATCTGATGTAGTGACTAGTGATATTACACCATGTAACATTGAGGACACAATCAAAACCTCTACTTTGGATCTACTTTGCAATCATCTCCCATGACCTTCTCCCCTTGCTTGTTTTGCTCACCAGTCACCCATTATTCTCTTCTCTCTAAAAGTCTACGCTAGTCTAAATGATCCTGCAGTGCTTTCCTCCCCAGCTTATCACTTTCACACTTCCCTGCATTGAGTGGTCGAAGTGTGATTTGTGCTCCTGTCAGACTGTTATGTTGCTAAAGGTCACAAGCCAAGCAGCACACAGACTTGTGATTGCTGGATCACGGGCAGGGTCACTGTGGGTTGTTTTCAACTCAATGGTTAAAGACAAGGAAACCAAGAGCCAAAGTAGTGAAATAACTAGCTGCTCGGGCCTGTAAAGTGATGTGATGTCATGCCAGCATGCAGGTTATGTTTCATTTCTAAGTGGATATCCTGAAGTGCTCAAATATTATGGCACTAAAACAGAGCCAAAGATTTTAACTGTACTCAGTTGAAACCAAGCCAAAGTATGGCAACGTTACGTGTGTGTCCCTCCCTTGTTTCCAAATAACAGGACACGGGTCACACTACACCTCTTCCTTTGTTGTGTAATGGAATTCTTATTTGACTCTGTCGCTCTCTTGGAAACTGTCTTGCATTTTATATAGAGCAATCTACATTTCTTATGTAAAAGGTCAATTTAGGCTACTTAAGGCTAATTAAGCTTATTTTTTTCTTTTTCTGCAAGTTTTGAACCTCTGCCTTTCTCTCCCTGCTCCAGAATAACAATCCTCATGAGTGGCTGCAAGTTGACTTGTTAAAAATGCAGCGTATAACAGGGTTGGTGACCCAAGGGGCCTGGTCGCTAATGACCCAGATGATGGTGACAGAGTTCTCGGTCACCATCAGCGATGACACACATTCGTGGAGCAGTGTGCTAGAGGAGGGGTCGCAAAGAGAACGGGTATGTCTCAGACACACACACACACACACACACACACACACACACACACACACACACACACACACACACACACACACACACACACACACTTCTCTCCTCACGTTATACATTGTATATTTTCTTCTTGTCCTTCGCATTCCTCTCTCCACCTCTCGTCACCTCTCCTCTCTTCTTCTACGTGCTCTATCCTCAACTCTCCTCCTCTGTCCTCATCTTGTGTTCTTTCTCCACATCCTTCCTTCCTCAGATCTTCCTTGGGAACAACGACCCTGACGAGGAGGCCCTAACCAGGTTTGATCCTCCTCTGTTTGGCCGCCACCTCCGCATCCATCCGCGGGGCTGGCACAATGACATCGCCCTGCGCCTGGAGCTCCTGGGCTGCGACACGCAGCAGTGAGGCCTGCACTGCAGCGGGTGCAATGTGGTCCGACGTACTAACAGTTCGACAAGCATTAGTCCGACACCCTACCCAAAACCCAACCCTAAACCTAACCTCACAGGAAGCCACAGGCTAGTTTTAACTTGCCACAAGTTAGTTTTAATCTGCCACCCATGTCGGGAGTCACGGGTTAGTTTTAACCTGCCACGCAAGTCGGGAGTCACGGGTTAGTTGTAACCGGCCACGCATGTCGGGAGCCACGGTGTTGTCGAACTAATGCCTGTCGGACTGTTAGTCTAACCAAGTAAACCAACGTATGCAGTATGCACCCCCACTGTAGCACAGCTCTGCAATGAGACGAACTACAGTCTACGCAAAATACAGAAAGAGCCAAATAATGGATACTTATAGGAGTTATAGACCCCCGTCTGGAACATCACTATTGTAGAACCAGGGTTGTTGGTTTTGAGTTTACTTTTAGTTTCTTTGTTGTGTTTTATGAAAAAATATATTTGTATTTAAGAGTAAGCTAGCTAAACGAGGCAACAGTATTTTGAGATGAACACTGACATTGATGTACAGTATTTCTAGTATACAGGTTACATACAACACTTTCCTAAACAACTCTACGGAGAAGACCTTTTGAATGTAAATGTAAATATTTCTGTGTCATGTCTGGAAGGATGTATGTATGTATACATTTTTATCATTTGCAAAGTTTATAATAAATATAATGTTGACTTGCGATATTCTAAATAAATGATTTTAGAAACACTTTTGACAATGTGCATGCCATGCTCAGATTCTCTTTAAGATTATAAAATATATAGGCCATTTTGTCCATAGCTTTAAAATGTGACCTAGTTTGGGTATGAATAATATATATCCAGCCACTTAGGACTCCACCACTACCCTGTTCTGTTCTCTTACTCTACTGTATTATGATAGGATGCATGAGATATGTTTTCTTTCTTTCTTTATAGGTTCCTCCTTCATTCCTCTAAGCTAAGGGGCAAGGGCACACATTGATACTGTATCTTTGTTCTTTCTTTCTGTAGCTTCTTCCTTAAGACCAATCCAAACTGTTCCCAAACTGTTATCCCGGCTTATCCACCTCTACCGTACTCTCACAGCAGAAACAATGTATGACAGATTCAAACAAATACGCAGTGGCAGAGAAAAGCGGAAATTGGGTGTTTAAGTTAGTAGACAAGGATAAAACATGGGTATGACTGGAAGGGAAACGACAAGAACAACAAGGTGTGCATGCGTGGCCTGCACGTCTAAGCTTGTCTGGGTATGCTGGACTTATCCTTGTAAAAGCAGTGTGAAAACATGAGGGGCATGATTTGAGGTGACCTGCAGTCACACAGACCCATCTTTATCACCCATTATCAACTGAGGAAGTTTCCAGAGGATGAGTGCTGTGTTTGGTTTGGACGGCAAAGTTACACACTGGACAGGACAAGCACTGGAAGACACACAGTGACACGGCAGCAATATATTATGTGCCTCGCTGTCACACGTTTATCCGTATGAAAACAGTTACTTAATGCCCATCACCCTAAAAACAGTCTGTATTCATCTCCAATAGAAAAGTGTTTTCTGAAACAATTGATCTAAACTGGCTTGCTGCCTTGGTACTGTAAGGTCATCTATTGTTTGTAGATGCTGGAACAAAGTTGGGCACATGACCGTGTGGGAAAAAAATGTTGGCTTCTTCAGCCATGGTTCGAATGCCTGGAGTTGGACATGGTCTCTGCCAGGCCGCACAAGGCACACCAACTTGCTCATTGGGAGCAGTTTGGGGTTAAGTGTCTTCTCAAGGATACTTTGAGCAAGAGTGTTGCTCAAGTGTCAGCCAGGAGATAAGAGGCTTGGGGTGGGGATCAAACAAAGAACATTCCCATACCAAGACAGCCGCTCTATTGTTTGTGTTTGATTCTGTAGAGCGTAATTGAAAATTGAAAATTTATTTAGTAATTATTATTATTATTATTTAGTAATGTGTGTGTGTGTGTGTGTGTGTGTGTGTGTGTGTGTGTGTGTGTGTGTGTGTGTGTGTGTGTGTGTGTGTGTGTGTGTGTGTGTGTGTGTGTGTGTGTGTGTGTGTGTGCACACGTGCGTGCGTGTGTGCGCGTGTGTGTTAATTATTCTGGCCCTGGAGACCCTGAGGCCGTATTTGCTTCCATTTCTGGAATTAAATAAACTTAACCACATTAACCCATTTGTTGTACATCTTTTTTGGCAGCTCTATAAGGACAAGCTCACATAGCCTATGAAATAGGGCTTACGAGGTTAGTAAGGTAAGTGCTGTTTCAGCACCCTTTACTTGTTTTTGTAAAGATTTAGAACGTTTTGGTAGTTATGGTCAGTCCGTGATGTTCTCCTAGACATTAAAAAAGGTTGTAACAGAGGACAACAAAGATGATTTGGTGTCAAATTCTGTCAATATAAAACTCAAAGCTTGAAAGTGAAACTCAAAGCTGGAGGCGCTGGTAATAAAACATTGACCATATCAAAAGAATCCATGTTGTCTGGTGACAGATTAGTGAAGAAGTTTCCATGACAAGGCAGGAAGGAAGATGGGGTGACGACCAGAGCTTTATCACATGCTTACATCACTTCCTGCCAAGACCTTGAGGACCCTAAAGGCCATGGTTCTCAAAGTGGGGTCTAGGTACTCCCAGGGGTCATTGGGGGGTTCCAGGGGGTCCATAAGTAAAATAGATAATATATAATCAAAATCTGTTTTAACTAGCCTGGCTAAAAGTGATAATTGATGTACCACTCTTTAAGCAAAAATCCATAGATAGTGATGCCTTAATTTGCTACTTCTGTTTGGCTAGATATATGCTGACGGGTGTACCTATTTGTTTTATACATATAGGCCTTTGTTTTATACATATAGGCCTATCATGCACCATAGTGGTAAAACAAAGGGACTAGCTGTGCAAGTCATTGGCAGAGAATTTTCAGCAGCATGGTTTGGCATTTCAAACTGTAGGCCTATTTTCAATTAGTGAAGCATTACATAACCAACCACAAACATTTATTATGTAATCTTTCTAGGACTAGGAAATAAGAGGATATTACGTGAGCTAATCTATTCCTTTTCAGGAATGATGCAAGTCAGGAACAATGCAAGTTGGTTTGCATTGTTAAGGTTATGCAATACCCATTGTACTGTATTGATTTGATTCATTCAACTAAGTAATTCTTACAGCTGTGTGTGTGTGTGTGTGTGTGTGTGTGTGTGTGTGTGTGTGTGTGTGTGTGTGTGTGTGTGTGTGTGTGTGTGTGTGTGTGTGAAAGTAACAGTGAAAGAGAGAGAGAGAGATGGGATGAGGAACTCTGGAGGAAGCTTGAAAACTCCAGTTGAAGAGTTTCGCAACCACATAAAAGTGAATATTTCCTGTCCAGCTGAGCTGGTGGCCACTCGGCATGATGCGTTCCAGCTGTGGAGATAGGCAGAAAATGTTGGCCGTTATCATGATCCAGATGGGAAGTGCATGTACAGTATTATAGTACAATATATTTAAGAGAAAGTGCAATACCGAGTGCAATGTGTATGTAATATTAAGTTGCTAATTTAATCCTTAACATGTACCTTGGCTTTAAGTTAGTTGTTGTTCTGTTGTCTCCAGTATGATTGGGCTGGACCATATCACGATAGCAGAGGGAGATTATGATGTGTGTTTGTAATTGCTAATTATGTTGTAGTGTGAAGAAGGAATCATTTTAATATATAAGTAGTATTCAGGGATATTTATATCTGGTGGGTTAAAGGGATTTATTAATTGTGTTTATGTATGAATTAATGTAATAATTGTATTTAGAACACACCCATTTGAATGGTGCAGTCTAGCTGACCTGGGTATAAAAAGCTGCTGCCAGTTAAAATCAGGTCTTTGAGTGTGAGAACTCTGAATGGAGAGCTGCATGTGTTCATAATATGCTGAATAATACACCTCTGGTTGCAACCAATGTCATGGTTCTATACTAGAAAGTTTGCCCAAACTTGCTATGTCTCGTCAACAAGGCATTCTGGTAGCTGCCCTTGATGCCCTAGCTTCTGCATTATGAAAAAATTACTCTCGGTTGGAAAGCATATATCATTTCACCAATATATCTTGGAATTGGGAAGGAACTTCAGTGCATGTTGCATTTTAAGAATTGTTAATTGTGTATTGAGCAATCTTCTTGTTTTAGAGCTTAGGAGAATGTTGGAGCATTAACTTCACTTCAAGAGAAGAGTGTGTTGCCCTCTGGTGGAATATCACTGCTGTTACATCTGTTACTAAAGCAGTCTCAGCTTCTGTTTTGTAGATAAGTTGATAACCTTTGAACCTGGCATGATTGGCATCCCTATTTGGAGAATATCGTATCATCATTTTCAAAATAATAATTAATGAAATCAAAGTACAATCGTACAACAAGGCTTAAAGGACTACTTCACCACTTTTCAACCTATCTTCATACCAGTAAGACTTCTGAGGGCCAGAAGCACTGGCCAATATATGTCTTGAGTGTACAGGGTTTGATGAGGTCAGATCAACATATCATGGAATGACAGAACAGGTCAGCTGCTCCATATATGGAGATCTAGGGTTGCAATGGGGGCAGTGTCTTGAGTGTACAGGGTTTGATGAGGGCCCAGGTAGGGCCGAGCCTTAATTTTTGGGCCTGTTGCGAACTCTAGTTTTCTCTGGCTGCCGGGCACGGCTGCACAAATAACTTTGGGGCAGGCCCGTCTAGAGTTTGAATGGACAGATATCAGTCAAAAGGGAGACATCGAAGAGGAAGGAAGGATTATATCCATAATATACTAATATTAATGACATCAGCCTCCATATATGGGCTTAATTGCAACAGCAGGACGCATTTACTATGACCCTGATGATGTCACGACACCTGGACAACATATGGGGGCTTTCCCCATGTATGGGGATTTTGAGTGACACACTGACGGGATATGCACGATTCCATATAGTTAACTGCGAACACTGCTAGTTATATGGCTTGTTGTGAATATGATCCTCGGTTCTTGTCATAATATGTGACAGGCCTACATGTGATTGCACCGTGTACATCAGGGATACTCAAATAGATTTACCTGTGGGCCACATTACAAAAATGGCAAGGGGCCAGGGGCCAGTAGATAAAATTACGACATTAATGATACTTGATAACTTCTCTCTTTCAATTGCTTTATTTTCGCAAAATGTATCAAAGTACAATGTGCATGCACACAATATGTAAATAAATAAATGTGTTACATTTTCTTGCATAAACACAAAGAGCTGTTTCCATAACTGCACAAATTATTGCACATAACATGAGTAGCTGTTATAATAACATAACATGAGTAGCTCTTTGCCTGCCTGCCTGCCTGCCTGTCTGTCTGTCTGTCCATGAGTAGTTATTTGTCTGTCTGTCAATGAGTAGCTGTCTGCCTGCCTGTCTATGAGTAGCTGTCTGTCTGCCTGCCTGCCTGCCTGTCCAATTGTCCATGAGTAGCTGTCTGTCTGCCTGTCTGAGTAGCTGTCTGCCTGCCTGCCTTATTGTCCATGAGTAGCTGTCTGTCTGCCTGTCTATGAGTAGCTGTCTGCCTGCCTGCCTAATTGTCCATGAGTAGCTGTCTGTCTGCCTGTCTATGAGTAGCTGTCTGCCTTCCTGCCTGTCCAATTGTCCATGAGTAGCTGTCTGTCTGTCTATGAGTAGCTGTCTGCCTGCCTGCCCAATTGTCTATGAGTAGCTGTCTGTCTGTCTATGAGTAGCTGTCTGCCTTCCTGCCTGTCCAATTGTCCATGAGTAGCTGTCTGTCTGTCTATGAGTAGCTGTCTGCCTTCCTGCCTGTCCAATTGTCCATGAGTAGCTGTCTGCCTGCCTGTCCAATTCTCCATGAGTAGCTGTCTGTCTGCCTGTCTATGAGTAGCTGTCTGACTGCCTCCCTGTCCAATTCTCCATGAGTAGCTGTCTGTCTGTCTGCCTGTCTATGAGTAGCTGTCTGCCTGCCAGCCAGCAAGTTGGTTAACAGAAAATAAATTGTTATGGCTGAGTAAAATAAAATACAATAAACACAATTTGCCTGAAAATAGATTACCCAGCTATGACCTTTTTCATGAAAAAAAATGAGTAGTGATATTTCCTCAATTTCAATTTCCGCAATTTCCATTTCCACCATTTCCGCAATTACCATTTCCGCAATTTCTGCAATTTCCATTTCCGCATTTCCATTTCCACCATTTCCGCAATTTCCGCAATTTCCATTTCCATTTCCAACTATTAATGGCAGCTGGGTTTCATCATTCAAATAAAATAGAATTCTGTCCATTTAGCTATAAAATTATGTCAGGGAATAGGGATACACAGTATATGTCCCCCCCCCCAAGCTTTTATTTTCGTTCGAGTAATAGTACAACTCTAATAGTATTACTTATAATAATGTAATTAAAGATAACTTCATTCAGATTTATTTATTTTTATTTCATTTTCCAGATTTCTTTTCTTCTTTTTTTTAGATTTTCATTGGTGGGCCAGTCATAATGGTCCCGCGGGCCACATCAGGCCTGAGGTTGAGTATCACTGGTGTACATCATGTGCACAGATATCTTTCTCTGGAACAATTCAAAGCATGCTCACCAGATTGTTCCGTGCGATTGCGTGCATGTCTGAGGTACAGGCGGTGGTGGAATGAAACTAAACACTCTTACTCAAGTACTGTACTTAACACATTCCAGCGAGAGACCACAACAACATGGTAACGTATGATCATGTTACACCTTTATTATTAGTTTAATAGAAAACAATAACAACTGGGTCTGCTTTTTATCTGTTTGTTTTCATACAGATATACAAAATAACTTCGCCAAAAACATTATATGTTTATGTCTAGCAGCAATAATTTCATTTTTTTAAATTGTGTGGTGTCACAAGCCTTGTAAGAACAAGTCATGAAAAAAGTGAAATGGAACAAGTCTCATATAAAAAGTTAAACCCATTAAAACCCGGAAAGCATCTGTGTCATTTTAGATTTTAGAGTTGGCCATTCCAAAAAAGCTCACAGCTCACTTGGTGCCACGCTGTGATCTTGTACAACTTCTATTTAAAAAAAAAAAAAAAAAAAAAAAAACGTTTTTGAAGGCATCTGTAGAATCAGCCTCAGGTCTTAATGGGTTAAAAGGTCTGAAAAAAGAGGTTGACCGTTGAAGGACATGAGAGGCAACAGTGATAATAGCAACCTTATATAAAATAAATTTGAGGTGACAAATTCCATAGAGCCGCAAATATGCAGGGCTCTAGGAAGCATTGGCCTGGGGCCACAATAATAAATATATCAATAACAGTAATATAGAAAAGTTGGAATATTTGAGGATATACAATTAAACAAGCTTGATGATGAGCATCATCAATCTCATCTACTGTATTTGTAAGCACACAGTCATACAGAGCATGTATAATGTACAGTATACATAATATACTGAAACATATAACATACGGTAGAACTTTACAGAACAGGGAAAGTGGATTCTAGAACTTGCTATTTCAAGGTGCATGATTTGGCTCTAGCAGGCAATACTTATGAACCAATACTTCTTTGCTGCAATCTTGGTGGCCATGATGGGACTAGTATTATGAAAATATTTATCATCAGTCCATGGCTGAGGTGGTACTGACATCACATTGACTTTGCAAATCTCGACTTGTCCTCATAATTTATAGACCCCCTTGTTATTCTTGAAGTAGTGAGAATGAAGTTCCCGTCCTGACCCATATAGAATTGCGTACATGGTCCCAGGCTGAGGCGGTTCACTCTCATGGTTAAGCGAAACATTTAAACAGTCAGCAAAGGTGAAATGAAACAAGCACACTCTTGACATTGCACAGAAGAATTCAATGTTACTGGGTGGGATTGCCTTTAAATTTGATCACAATTGTATGGATGATTCATTTTTACGTGTCGGTCAGTCTGTTCATCTTCAAGCCTAATTGAAGCATATTAATTATTATTACACCTTTTACAATAATTATATCTTACTGGCAATACCACGTTCATTCAATGCATTCTTCTGTAACTCAGATCCTGTACACCACACAGGAATGCTGAGAAAAGAAAAAACAAAACAAAAGAAAAAACTGTGAAAACTCAAAAACAATTTTGTCTTGCATGGTAAAAAGATTCAAAAAAATCGTATGAAATTTCCCTACTTTGCAACAAATCTTTAAAAAGTTTTAACGTGAGTGTATAACTGTATTAATTGTCGATAGCTTATGTAATATACAAGGGGCTCTACTGTAGCTTTGTGGGTATTTCTGGAACTCCTGCAGGCTCTACAGCTACTGCAACATTGGGGGACAAATGCAAATTTGCAATTCAAACTTGAGCGTCACAAACTGATGTGTTGCTCTCAGTCTCAAGTATGCATTTATCCTTTTGAGTTTGTCATAAGCATACATTAGATTGCATTGTGGTCACAGACCAGACTTGCATAGACAGCAAGACTTTGGCAAGCCAAACACTGGCTCAACACCATGCAACCACCCAGAATGTATATCACTTTTTCAACATTCAACTCCAATGTTTGAATATTATAATACACTTACTCATAAGAGACATAAGAAATATTTATTATTTCTCCAGTAGTTATTAAAACATAATATAAATGTTTCAACATAAGTTGGAAACAATTGAAAAGGAAATTTAAGCAAAGACACAAACAAAATCAAGTACATAATATGTCATTAAATTATTGTTTCAGTTTGCAGCTATAGCAACAATGTCTAACTAATCAGCTGGTTCTACCCTGACATTGGGTTAGGCTAATGGCTAACCATTAAGCAGTGTAACATGGAAAGATACGCAACAACAAAAACAACAACTAGTAAAAAGTGAAGGAGAAAAGATTGTCCCCTGACGCCATTTCAGTACTCCCCAACAGTAACCAATTGTATTCACATTTCACACATTCATTGCGAGTTCACTGCCATTATCCTTTTCTTGTTTTTTCAAACATACAACTTGTTGTACACACCCTGGGGTTGTAATGAATAAACAATACAGAAAAGTATTTTGCATCAAACTATTGATATAGTTGATACCTGATTCATACTGGTTGTTGCCTTATCTCACCATGAAAAATCAACCACAGATCCATATTCTCGTGTGGATCATGTGAAACATGCACACACAAAACCACCCCCAGTGCGTAAGAATCATGGGTGATTCCTACTGCTCTTGATCTATGCGACCTTAAGCAAAGTCTAGCTTTATTGAGGAAAACAAGCTAATGCTGCTGAACTATCAAGTTGTACCTTCTCAATGTGAACCCATGAGACAGGCTACTGTAAACTGGCAGAGGTGTGGTGGTCGAGGTGAAGAGGAATGATGAAAGAAAGCCCACCACAAATGTGGTAACGTCTCATAAAGCAAAATTGTAACTCAGATTTTACCCACTCCCCTGTGGGCTGTGAAGGTTATACATACACTGTACTTCCATGTGGTGCCTATAAGAAGTCATGGAATTGTGGAGGAAGCCTGCAGGTTGATTGAAAACAGGCTTTTGGCAGTTGATACTGCTGCAACGGCAGCAGATCGGTGGCCCTGAAATTATTATGACTGCAACAGCAAACTATATGAAAATATGTATAAAATAATGCCAACATTATGTTCCAACTAGATTACTGAGGTAAAAGTGTTATTTTCCTATTAAATGTCTTTTGTCCTGTAGCATTACTTACAAAAGCAATGTGCTGTGGTGAGATGAAGGTAGCGTTTAGGCTCATGGCATTGTCACACAGAGAGCATTTGCATGAACGCAGCGCAAACGTGGACAGAAGAGGATGTGATCTTGCAATAATAGAAGTTAATTGATGGAATAGTGGCATGACAGCATCTACTTTATTGACTTTCAATTCCTTTCCCCTCTCAGCACAAAACCACACTCCATAACAGGAACAAAAAGTCAGCCATCGCATCTCGCACCATTATTTAGCAAGTTCCTTGTTCAGCAGAACATGTAATCTCAGGAGGTAAGTGGTCCGAACTCAGTAACGGTAACATTGAAGAGTCTAAATGAGGCAGTGTATGGTTATTTTTCTGGATTTAGTCGACTACTCATGAGGAAAGAAATGACTGAAACAGCAAATCGTCACCCTGCAAAGGTTGTCCAAAATGGGGTCTGGTGAGGTTAAAAGCCATTCATCTATATAGTGTCCTTATTGACAGGTTGTAACAAAGCTGTGTCACATACATTATACCAACAATATATGTTATCCAAACGTCGGCACACGTGTACATATACACAGAGGAAACACTGCAAACATGATACAAAATACCCAGTTGAATGTGAAACATCTGCTACAACAGCAATCGGTCTATTGTTACAGCTGTACACTACTTGATGCTTTCAGTTAAAAGTAAATGCACAATGTTTCCATGTGTATAATTCACAATAAAAATAAAATAATGACCAAATAATGAAAAAGAAAGCGAAAACATAACCACATGTCTTAGTTTAAAAATTGGCGAATAGGGTCATGTAAGATTAACTTACTTATTACCTAACCCCTGGCTAAATAAATTCACAGACTGACAAAAATTCATGTTAAGGCTGTGTACTAGTATAACAGAGAACAATGTATCATCTATAGTGTTTTGTTTTATCACATGATGCAGGCCCTGCTGACTTTGATTGCATAAGTTTATCTGCAATAAAGTGCATATTCACAAACATAATTCAAAATCCTACCAAATACTCGTTTCCCACTACAATAGAATTAATGGCTGACAAGGTAGGTGAAGTCACTTTCATTTACCCTAGGTGTGAACATGGATGCATTATAACTGGATGGGTTATGGGGAAATGGCCACCCATCATTGTTTTCAATGAAATTTGCTCGCCCCAGTGAGAGTGATTTTAGGACATGTTTGCTGCTCTTATGAAGTAATTAAATTAAAGGTGTAACAGACTAGGTAAAGCATTTTAAATATTTAGATTGATATGTTCATGACAAGTCTCACTTGTCAAGTTGTCATACATTAAAAGCATTAATAGTCAACATACATCACTGATTGATTTAGATGTTTAAGACGCAGCTTTTACTATTATGTTTCACTCACTTCACTTCCACACCATTCTGATCTACTTTTAATGTAATTATTGCAATGTATCAGAACAGAACAATGCTATGGCTTTATTTGCTACAGTATGTGTGAGGAGTGGACCAATTGCTTGGTGGAAACCTTCATGTCTACTACACCAAGTCTTCTACAGTATATAGGGTATTTCCATTTAAAGGGACTTTATACATGCTCGGCCACATTTAGGGAAAATATGCAACCTTTATGAACCTAGCATTTACTTTTTCACGTTTAAACTGTAAGAGGAATTAATCAAAGGTAGTACACCTAGACCAGTACCGTCCTAAATGCTTTAACTGTGGCTAAATAATTGAACGCTCCGAAACATTGAAATAGTAGAGTGGGGAGTGATAAACTTCAAATACCATTTACCGTTGGTAAAGAACAATTCCAATACAGTTGTATTTAAAGATGTTTTGGCACTAACTTGCTATGTTTTCATTGGGAACAGGATGTGTTTCTTTACCTATATTGTATTTCTAGTTTCTACATTGTATGAGCAGGGCCTGGCTGTAAACAAGTTCTTGAGCTTAGTCCAGTTACCCTGGGTAAATATAGTAACTTTGCTTTGCATTGCTTACCATGCACCTGCTAGATACACTCGTATTGATGGGATGTGCATCATGTTTTGAAAACTTGAAATACCACCCTGACCCAAACAAACAATTCTATATGGACTAAAAATATATAAAATAGCAAACCCTCACAAAGAACCAGCTAAAACTTAAGGGAAACTTCAGTGATTTTTAACCTAAATTCCATTGTTCTGATGTGAGTTACAGTGGAGACCATATTATACTGTATGTAGCGAGGGGACAATACCCTGTCGTCTGTGTATTTCTGCCACAAAATGCGGAGATGTACCCGCTGAGGTCGTTTCACATCATCGGTCATATGGAATGTACGCCTAATGATGCGAATCTGTCATGGCCGGGCGTACGCCTCGAATTATAACAATGGGATTGAGGTTAAAGGACCACTTCACCACTTTTCAACCTATCTTCATATAATAGGTCCTCACTAATAATCATGAAAGAAATGGCGGTGGGGTGTGAAGTACAGTTTAGCACAGTGTACGGCTGAGTTGAGGTGAATGTGTGAGGTGGCTGGTCTCTTCCTGGGGTGTGAAGTACAGTTTAGCACAGTGTACGGCTGAGTTGAGGTGAATGTGTGAGGTGGCTGGTCTCAAGTGCTGTGAGAGGGTGGTTTATCTGTGACAACACATAAGCCAACCTTCATCTGTCTGTCACAATAGGATATATTGACATTTAAAACAGAACAGACCTCTGACATTGCTTACAGTAATCATGAATCCAATAACTCATACTACTGTATGTCTCTTTGTTAATTGTCTCCACCAGGCCGAGGCATTGGGAGAGTATGTTTTGCACTCCTTCCGTGTGCGAGTCCGTCCGTCCGTCCGTCCGTCCGTCCGTGTGTGTGTGTGTGTGTGTGTGTGTGTGTGTGTGTGTGTCCGTCGTTGCCAAATCTTGCACGCACACTCCCTGGATGCCAACGATGAATCTCTGCCCCAAATTTTCCAGATTTTTTTTTATATATTACTCCTCCAAATTCTGTCCAAAAATCCCGCAAATCGTTACACACTATCTCTATAGTCATCCTAATTGGCTAACATTGGCTTTCAAAGTTTGCAGGATTGGCCCATTTTGAACAAAAAGCCTCAAATCATGAACGCAGCGTGCAATTTATGTGAAATCTTTCACAGACTTTCCTACTAGGCTGCGGAATATATCCCACCCTTTTCACATTGGCCTATTATAGCACCACCAACAGGTGGATTTTTGCAAAACAAACAGTTTACAACTGAATAAGAATATCTTAAAGATAAAGATAAAGATGATTGTAACATTAAACTCTATTTCAGATTGTGTTACGCTTTTACCAAGTTTTACCTTCTCTTTTGTCCTTCCCATCATATGGGCCAAATTACAAAGAAAATAGTCAGTGTAGAAAACAAGGTCACGGTCACTGAACAGGTGGTGGAGGGTGAAGGGACAAGAGCAGAAACCCACGGGTACTGTTGTGGTCCATAGAAATGGCTCTGGTCTGGGCAATGGCAATGATTGGACGGGCAAAAAAGTGCTGGTGGGTGGAATCCCTATAAGTAATTACAGGGTAAAAATAAAACAAAACAAAGTTTAAAAATAATGAAAATTATGAGCCCGAAATGAGAGAGATCATATTTGTATGTGTACATGTGTACACATGTAGAGCCCTGCGTACTTGTATTATATCATATGAATATATATATATATATGAATCACCAAATTCCTCTCAATAGTTTATTTTGCCTGTTAATACTCCAAAAGTATTACATATAGCCTACTGTATGACAATATATGCCCAGGCAGCCATGAGGGTATCATGGCTTACCTTCATAGTCTCACTTCAGATGTGTGTCTCCACGTCAGTGTAGCCAGGCAGCATGTCTCCGTTAGAGCAGCTCTTGGGCTCCTCTGCTGGCTGGGCAGAGGGCAGCATGTGGGTGGTCGGCGCTGGATCCTCTTGTGACACTCCGGCCTGAGCCTGGCGCCGCTGGAGCCTGCGGTGCACGAGGGGCACAAAGAACAGAACCACTCCCCCCACCATGGGAGGCACGCCGGCCAGGGAGAAGGCTACCGTGTAGTTCCCACAGATGTCACGAAGAAGACCTACATGTTTGGCAGAGAAGAGGAGATATTGGTGTGTGTGACACACTGGTCCATTCCCATGTCAGCCTCAAGTCCTGAGGCACAAGTATCAAGTCAAGTCCTGAGTCCAAATCCAAGTCGAGTCTCAAAAACACACAAAAACAGGTGAGGTTGAAATGGTATGGACATGGAGGGATTAGGATGGTACGGACATGGAGGGATTAGGATGGTATGGACATGGAGGGATTAGGATGGTACATGGTACGGACATGGAGGGATTAGGATGGTATGGACATGGAGGGATTAGGATGGTATGGACATGGAGGGATTAGGATGGTATGGACATGGAGGGATTAGGATGGTATGGACATGGGATTAGGATGGTATGGACATGGAGGGATTAGGATGGTACATGGTACGGACATGGAGGGATTAGGATGGTATGGACATGGAGGGATTAGGATGGTGTGGACATGGAGGGATTAGGATGGTATGGACATGGAGGGATTAGGATGGTACATGGTACGGACATGGAGGGATTAGGATGGTATGGACATGGAGGGATTAGGATGGTGTGGACATGGAGGGATTAGGATGGTACATGGTACGGACATGGAGGGATTAGGATGGTATGGACATGGAGGGATTAGGATGGTGTGGACATGGAGGGATTAGGATGGTATGGACATGGAGGGATTAGGATGGTGTGGACATGGAGGGATTAGGATGGTATGGACATGGAGGGATTAGGATGGTACATGGTACGGACATGGAGGGATTAGGATGGTACATGGTACGGACATGGAGGGATTAGGATGGTACATGGTACGGACATGGAGGGATTAGGATGGTATGGACATGGAGGGATTAGGATGGTATGGACATGGAGGGATTAGGATGGTATGGACATGGAGGGATTAGGATGGTATGGACATGGAGGGATTAGGATGGTATGGACATGGAGGGATTAGGATGGTATGGACATGGAGGGATTAGGATGGTACGGACATGGAGGGATTAGGATGGTATGGACATGGAGGGATTAGGATGGTACATGGTGTGGACATGGAGGGATTAGGATGGTATGGACATGGAGGGATTAGGATGGTATGGACATGGAGGGATTAGGATGGTATGGACATGGAGGGATTAGGATGGTATGGACATGGAGGGATTAGGATGGTATGGACATGGAGGGATTAGGATGGTATGGACATGGAGGGATTAGGATGGTACATGGTGTGGACATGGAGGGATTAGGATGGTATGGACATGGAGGGATTAGGATGGTATGGACATGGAGGGATTAGGATGGTATGGACATGGAGGGATTAGGATGGTATGGACATGGAGGGATTAGGATGGTACATGGTACGGACATGGAGGGATTAGGATGGTATGGACATGGAGGGATTAGGATGGTATGGACATGGAGGGATTAGGATGGTATGGACATGGAGGGATTAGGATGGTATGGACATGGAGGGATTAGGATGGTATGGACATGGAGGGATTAGGATGGTATGGACATGGAGGGATTAGGATGGTATGGACATGGAGGGATTAGGATGGTATGGACATGGAGGGATTAGGATGGTATGGACATGGAGGGATTAGGATGGTATGGACATGGAGGGATTAGGATGGTATGGACATGGAGGGATTAGGATGGTATGGACATGGAGGGATTAGGATGGTATGGACATGGAGGGATTAGGATGGTATGGACATGGAGGGATTAGGATGGTATGGACATGGAGGGATTAGGGCTACATCGAGAGAAGGAAGCTGAATCTGCCAGGCAAGACGTTTCTGGATGCGGTGAGAGAAGACCAATGAAGACGCAGAGAACAGAACCAGATGGAAACAGATGATCCGCTGTGGAAATCCCGATTGGAATTAACCGAGAGAAGAGGTGTTTGATTAACACGAGATCTGAGGGAGACTCTGGGGTAAATTAGATAGACTGGCATCCTGTCTTTATGGTTGGTATTGTTAGTTAACAAACATAAATAACATCAGGCAATAAAACGTTTGTCCCGATCAGCATTGCACCGTCCAGGGCAATCCATACGCTTAGCCAAGCTATTCGGTCCACTGGCAGCAGCATGTTATACTGTAGAGTGTAGACCTTAACTCTGGGCACTGCAGGTCATCTGTCATTCATTACAGACAGAGCAGTATCAATTCCATGGAGATGTAAAGGTATATGTCTTGTTGGTCCTGATTCAATATGGCCCACAGCATGACATAGGGAGGACCTCCAACTTACCTAGTACAACAGGGAAGGACATAAGGTACTTAAACTAAATGTGTGCGGGTGCGTGTGTGCGTGGGCGCGCGTGTTGGGGAGAGAGGACATAGGGTTTTATAAGAAATGCCCAGCAGGTATACTTGTCAGAAAGCCCTTGGAGATCAAGTTAACATTCAGCTCCCGGAGCCTGGGCTCTGCTCCTGCTGCTGGGGAGGGATTGCAGTGCAGGAGATGAAAAAGGGAGACGAGGAGAGGGACAGGTGGAGGAGGGGCATGTAAGTAGACATAAAGGAGTTAAAAAATGTCATCTGGGAGAGCAGTGGGACACCATGTACGACCATTCCTGCATCCAGTATCAACAGGTTCATGCTAAACTTTGTACTTGGCCTGAGTATGCTGCCTGTGTTTGTGTCTGCACGTGCATGTGTGTGTGTGTGTGTGTGTGTGTGTGTGTGTGTGTGTGTGTGTGTGTGTGTGTGTGTGTGTGTGTGTGTGTGTGTGTGTGTGTGTGTGTGTGTGTGTGTGTGTGTGTGTACTCCTGTAGATAAATTGGCAGAGACAGTCTGTCCCTGGCCATGGTCCCAGAGCCTAAATTCTAAACAAGTGTACAGCTTATCCCACCTCACATGTCTTCGCCATGTTCCTACTATTCTATCTTTGGTCAACCATAGCATTTATACTCATTTATACTATGAGTCTCGTTACCTGAAAGAGTACTAGTTAGAGGTGCAAAAAACACTGCTCATTCTGCTGAAAAAACTTAAGTAAAGTGCTGGAGTCAGTGAAGGTCAGCATAGACCGAAAGCTTGCAAACAAATACATATATTGATTGTGCACAGATCTGAGTGTGTGGAGCTTTTTTTGTGTTAATCAATGGCTCTATATTCTGATAGCAATACTTGCTATAGACGAGTGTTTGTTCAGTCAGGGGCCTCCCAGCTCTTTAGTAAGTCAGGATACTAATTTTATCCAATCAGAAGATAGAATTTACAGGATACAGGATAATAAAAGAAATTGGGAGTGACACAAAGAAGTGGGCAGACAAAATTGGAAGTGGAACCATCAAATTGAAGGGCTTTAATGATCATTTGTGGGGTTCTTCTCTCTCCCGATTGGCTGAAATTGACAACCCACCTCAACGTTTCTGTTTTTTAAAGAGCTGGACAGATTGGGAGAGCGTTGTTATTGAACACACTCTCAAATACACTACACTCACTCAGGGGTGCCCAAAAGGTAGATCACGATCTACCAGTAGATCACAAAGGCTGTGCAGGTAGATCACATGACATGCCCCTAAAGAATATTTAATTTAAATATATATATATATATATATATATATATATTTTGGCATCTGCCACTTGAATTAAGTTGACTTGATTGATTGACAGACATAAAAAAAGGGCCTGTCAGCTCAAACCCATAATGCAATACTTTGTTTTCAAGAGTGTTGCTGTGCACAAAATCCACAAATGTCAGTAGATTACAAATGAAATACAACAAAAAAAACTCTAGGCCTACATAGCCTATTCCAATTCTCCCCTTTCCCATTCCAAGTGCATTTGTATTAAATGTAATGCCAGCGCCGCTATTCCAAAGCCATTTTTAGCAATGATATTATAACGTTTCCGGTGGGTAAAGATCTTGTTGAGCTGGTCATTTTGAAAGTAGCTCTCAAGTCAAAAAGTGTGGGCACCCACTACCTTTAAAAATGGAAAAAGGAACAAGCTTCTTACCAGCAATGGGTGGCCCGGCAGTCATAGGAACAGCCATGAGGCCGAGAAGGTAGCCTATAGCCTGTGAAGCTTGCAGGGGCCCGACCAGCTCAAAGGCGATGGGAGCCATGATGGTAAGGAAGCATCCGTCACACAGCCCCAGGATCACACACACCACGATGAGGGCCTCAAACACAGTGCACTGCGGAATTAACATGGACATCAAGCCCAGTACTATGAAGGCCACCACCTGGAATTGAAGGGGAGGATTGCATTATGACATAAGTGAGCTTTTATCAACATATTGTACATCACATTGTGCCAAGGAAATGCATAATTATGTCTATATCTCTCCATCTATCTAATATAATGTACATTGTTGAAAATTCAAATTAGTGTGGTTAAGAGTCGCGCAGTTAATTATCTAATTAGCTGTTTTCAAACACCAAAATTATCAAGCAATACTATTGCATTGCACTGAGCCCAGAATTCATGAACTGTGACCAAGGATTTTGTGCTTAAACCATGAGCTAAGGGGGACTGCTTTCAATCCCATTAACAATCAAACCATTGTATAAATGAATAAATTCAAGGATTAGCCAACTCTGGGTTAAATAAGTATCAAAGCCTTCAATAAACAAGGCCGTGCATCACAGATCTCTTTCCAACCGGTATGTTTCTTTATTGAAACAGCAGGGGGGAGACTGTGGTTATATCATTGTAGTCTATTTTACAATCAGGCCTTACAGTCTTTCCCTCCATAATGCTCTCACTGAATGTACAACTCCAGCAAAGGCCAGCACAAGGATAATCACATTTACAGGAGCTACTTAAACCTAGGTACTCAATTCAAAGGCTTACAACACATGTTTACAACACAGGATTTTACTCTGTAACAATGTCACTCATGTCTACCTGTCTAGAATACTCTAGAACAGGGGTCAGTTAGTGAACTGAACCCTGGCTGAGAGGCAGGTGAAGCAGGGACCCCCACTACATAAACTGTTTCATATATTATTTAGTTCTAGACTTGTTTGACTGTTGGATTCATGTTAAAGTGTATTTTCAGACATTTAACCACTTAAAACTGTCAATACTGAGTAAACCTTTAACGTTTCACACAGTACACAGTCCTTTTACACCAAACCTCTTTGCCGAAAATAGCCAATCTACAAGTTCACGCCTTGTGCTGAGCTTGTAGATCGTCTATTTTTGGCTAAGGTTCTCCTCAGAATAGGGATGCTAATAGGGTTCAAGTGGTTAAATCACACAGCCCTCCTGTAGTAACTCCCTGTTGAAGACCATCATTAAAACAAGTATTCAGGTATTCCCTCACCTGCATGTAGATCTTGTTTAGCCCTGGGATGAGGTCCCCAATCTTGCCAAAGGTGAGTCGGCCCACACCTGATGAAAAACCTATACACACCAGCAGCACCCATTCCCTCTGTGTGTCTTCAAACTGTTCCTTGACAAAGTTGATCTAAGAAACAGACAGAAAGAGAAAAACAGCTGAATGGACCTTGGCTGCTGTGGACGTTGCTGTGGCTGTGCTTGGAGAAACTCACTCAAAAGGTGGAACCAATATACTGTAAGGATCAGCTGACACGTTTTGTCAAAACAATGTGTGTGTGTGCATGCGTGCATTCTTTGAGAAAGTGCAAAGAATTTCACTCAAGAATTTCACTCAATCCACAGCCACAAACTGGGGTAAGAGTTAAGACCACAGTTTTTGGATAATTTAAACTTGAATCAAGCATTTTCTTTTCCCACCCTACTTGTTTATGCATTATTATGTAGATACCAAGGGCAGAGAGATGAGACTTGTGCGATTCTAACTCAGGTCCTTGTGGCTAACAAGGATCACAAAGCCTGTGCACTAACTGGCTGAGCTACGACACACCCCAAAGTCTTTATACTGTATTAT
Source organism: Protomyctophum bolini (assembly GCF_963924005.1). NCBI lineage: Eukaryota > Metazoa > Chordata > Actinopteri > Myctophiformes > Myctophidae > Protomyctophum > Protomyctophum bolini. The sequence goes on along the minus strand of NC_137871.1, from coordinate 14,555,947 downwards.
AATTATACTATACTATACTAACAGCGGGACAGGAAGACCCAATACATAGGCTATAGAATAGATCGTACATTCTCACCGCCCAACACCTGAATTAGATCCAAAACATGAAACCACCCTCTGAAGCTTTTCCTGACCAGAAAATGCTGGTCCGTGTGAACTATTTGCACAGCTTTGAAGGGCGCTACATGCCAGGGTCTGACATCAAGGCCCATAGGATAGGCATGTTTAGGAACACAGAGAGGCCATACAGGAGAGGTTTCCTGAAGTGGTTGAGCCAATACAAAGGCCGGGGTGTTGTTTACATCTGGGCCTGGGCCTGAAACAACAGGCCTGACAGGAGGAGGCCAGAGAAGAAACATCCGACATCTGGATGGAGAGCGAGAGACCCAAATCCATAGTTTTACACTGCATTTAGTATTCCATCCTTCTCCTTCTCATTAATTTGCTCAATAACTCTCCCTTTCCATCGCCCTTCCTTAACACCGAAATTAGAGCAGAGTGGAGATGGGTCCTCTGCACCTGAGCCTACATTTGGGTGCTGATCGTTATATCGGGATAGGATAATGCCATTATTGGAAAAAGTACACTGAGCTCTGCAGTTACAGCTCTACTCAGTGATTGAGTGTTACTTATTTTGTAACGGGTTGTCGTCACCAGCTCATTTTCCCTGCCATGGAGCATCCCGTTGTTCTCTGCATGTCCCCCACATTACATGTTCATGGTGTTATAGCAAGGGTCCTGACATACGCCTACTCTCTCATCAGCTTCTCTCTTGCAGCCACTGTCCCTTTTAATTCTTTCAGCCAGACTCCCACCTCCTGCTCTCCCATTCGACTGGAAATGTCCCTATTTTAACAGTGTGGCTCCTCAGAGGCGAGCTGTCTAGAGGGTCTGTTTATATGTCTGCATGTGTGTCACTCTGGGCCTAGAGTCGCAAACCGTTGGACGGATGACAGACCGCACCCATCTTCGAACTCAGCCTTCAGTGAGATCTCAACTACACATGTTGCATCTTGCATGGTTGTGATTGACAAAATCTGTCCACAAAATCTGACACATAAAGACCTGGTAATGTACAAAAAGAATTGCTATGATAAAAAACATACACACACACTGTCACACTGTCACACACACACACACACACACACACACACACACACACACACACACACACACAGAAAACAATACATGTACCAGTGCAACATGTAAACAAAACAACATCAGACAATAGGTGCACATTCAGCTCACACAGGAGCTGAATGTGAGTCAGAAATAGCTTATTCTGACTGAAAAAGGAAAATAAATGTCTGCAACTTTAACATACAGTGCCATTTCACTCAACGTTACAACCACACATTCAACATGAATACGGGCTCTTACTAGATGGATATACGGCACAAAGTAGCCAAGCACGGCTGTGGCGACTCCAAACGCCCACAATCTGTAAGTGACGATGTGAAACACTCGCAGGTTGAAGTACCTCCTGACCCGAGCCAGGGCCTTGCTCCAGCGACTCGACCCCTGAGCAGTGGCCCCTGACTGAGTGTGAGTGTCCGCGGCAGGGCCCAGGGCCATACCCGGGGGTCCCATCCCACCTCCGGCTGGGAGCAGAGGTTTGAAAGTCAGCGCCAGCAGGGCCTGGACGAGCATGAAGAGACTGAGGATCTGGAAGGTGGTGCTGAGGCCCATAGGTTCCACCACCTTCTTCAGGAGCACGGGGATGCCCATGGAGAAGACGCTGGCGCCCGCCGTCACCACGCCGTTGGCCCAGCCCAGCCGCCGCCGAAAGTAGTGACCCAGGATGACCAGCGAGGGCTGGAATGCGAAGGACGAGCCAACGCCGAATAATATTCCGTAGGTAAAATAGCGAAGGCTCAGTGTCCTGGGAAACAACAGGGAAAGACGTTGATAATATGGGGATCGGGAAGAAAAAGAGGAGGAATGTTGGAAACATGAAATCAACATGGTGGTATATATAGGATTTTTTATCTTGAAAAACAATCAGGAAAATGTGCATAGTTCTTTTCTACTGCATTGTTGCAGTGGGTTACTGAGTATAGAGATGCAGAATAGATTATACACAAATTATACCTAATGATTACTTCATTAGGTATAACGTGTTGTAATCAGAAGATACTGTACATACGGTATACAGTATATCATCGCTGTCAGACAGAAACAGTAAAAAGCTTTTCACAAAATGGAAAAATAACCTGTGTTCCAATGGATCCAATGTAGTTATTTAGTGAAGTTACACTTCATAATACTTTTCAGTTACTTGTCTGTCATATGACTAAAGAATAAAATAAGACATGCATTTATGAAAACATACATTTGTTGTTAAATGTTAAACATTTTCTTACTTTGCAAAGGCTGTACTGAGCAGCCCTATGAAGGCTAAGGTAGCTCCACCGACAGCTGTCTTTCTACAGCCAAAGTGGTCTGTGAACATGCTGACCACCGGTGAGCAGAAAAAGATCATCCCCATAGCCAGGGCTCCCACCCAAGCTGGAGGAGAGGAGAGGAGAGGAGAGGAGAGGAGAGGAGAGGAGAGGAGAGGAGAGGAGAGGAGAGGAGAAAGAAGAGGGGAAATAATTAAGAAAAACATATGGAGAAATAAGAAACAATTCAACAATGTCAGAAATGGATTCCTTAGCCCGTTAGCCCTGCATAACTTACACCATCTGTTACATAATTTATGTTTAGTGCTGTCGGTATACAGTACACACATTTAAACTCAATGCCCCCAACCGACATAATGCAGCTACAAAAGTTTTAAACCTATTAAACTATTATATATTATGGAAACTGCTAAATACTGACATTTAGTCAGATTTACTCTATAGGATTTCTTGAGGTGATTAAGAACCGAAGGACATAGGCCCCTTTTCCACCGGTTGGAAACCGGTTCAGTTCTTTTTAGTTCTCAGTGATGAGCCAGAGCTCCAAAATTGGAACGTTAATTGTGAATTGAGTGTGCAAAACCATACCTATATTAAATTGTTAGCACCATGAAACTTCTCCAGTTGATTACTTACATAAAGACAATGATTTATTGTTTTACAAATCTTAAATATGCGAATTAGGCATTATATAGGAGCATGTGCAAAAAAACAATTTAAACTATATATTAAACAATTTAATATAGGTATGGTTTTGCCCACTCAATTCCTAATTAACGTTCCAATTTTGGTCTGGCTCAAAAACTGGTTCTGAACTGAACCGGTTCCCAAGCGGTGGAAAGGGGGTCACAGTGCATGAAAAAAGTCACACTGGAGGTGTAAAAAAATGTATTCCAACTTGCAGCACTTCATTGCAACTTTACTTTATCGTAAATGACCACCAGTGGCTTTCACCAGTACAGGGTTATCCAAAAAAGCGTACACATGATTTAAATAGAAAGAAATGCAATGGAAAATAAATAATAAAAATAATTTCAAAATGTTTGGAACTTGTGAACTAAAACGTGAAAAAACAGGAGGAAAAAAGAAAAAGAAAGGAAGAAAAATAATTAGAAGAAAGAAATATGAGGTTAACTGGACCATTCAGGTCTGTAGAGTAATACATAACAAAGAGTAATATCCACCACAATTAAAAATAAAATGAGTTTAAATAAGTCATCTTGCTGGGACAAGCTGTACCCTGGGGTGTAAACAACCACATGTCTGGATCTAGTTCCCCAGAGACCAAAGGTAGCTTTAATGTCTGCCTTGGTGTCTGGACTCAGGGTCATCCCATCCCAAACGCTCCATGAAATAAAGACCAAAGCCAGGTACTGTAGCTTCTGGCAGACAGACAGCCGGATAGACAAGATGCACAGAAGCGTGCACGGCTGCACGCGTGCATACGCACATGCATGCATGATGCATGTACACATAAAAGCACCGTCACCTAAGATTTCACACTTGCTCTCTCTCTCAAAATCGTCAGGTGAGTCCTACCAAATGTAGACAGGGAATGAGTAACTGAGAGTGAATGAATGAGTGAGTGACTGAGTGAGTGAGTGAGTGAGTGAGTGAGTGAGTGTGTGTGTGTGTGTGTGTGAGACGGGGTGGAGTGGAGAACAGCAATAAGGCAAATTCACCCATGGTCTGACACTGAATGCCATAAACACAACTGTGTACTCACATAGACGCACACATGCACTCACAAAATCAAGATCAGTTTGTGATGTGTGTGTGAGTGGGATTTAATGTAGCTTTTGGTTGCTCCCCTTGTTGTGCGAGCGGGGAAAAAAAGAAACAGGTTGTACTGTAATTAATCTAGATGTTCTGGTACATAGTGAACTGTACGATAACAACAGGTCCAGCACTACAAAGTCCTTTTCTATAGGGATTGAGGGAGGAACTGGCTCCAGCTGTTTGTGTAGTTTATTTATCCAAATGTGAGGGAAAAAAGAATTTTCCCTTTAAATATCTACGTCATACACCATGCCGATGTCCCCTAGCACTATGTTTGTTTTGCTTAACCCATTAATACAGGAAAGCATCCGTGTCATTTTAGATTTGAGCTATAATAGCAACATATGTTGTCTTATTTTTTTGAAAACTCGGATTTAAAGCCTTTTTTAATAACTTAGCACTTTGCAATAGCATCACATCGCAATGTGAGCTTGTAGATTGGCTATTTTCAGCACGCAACACTGTTAAATGGTGCATTTATATAGTGCTTTTATCCAAAGCTCTTTACATAGATTGTGCATTACATTCACCCATTCACACACGCATTCATACACCGATGGCGGATAAACCATGCAAGGCACCAACCAGGGAGCAAAATGGGTTCAGTCTTGCTCAAGGACACTTCGACACTAACTCTGGGGGAGCCCAGGATCGAACTGTGAACCTCGCGGTTCCCATCTGGCTGCTCTACCGCCAACTCTACCACTGTTGTACGATGGGAGTATATTCAAGCATTACCTGTCTGACATGACAGTTGCTGATTGATGATTTTATGAGCGTGTTCACATTATAATTATATATATATATATATATATATATATTCAGCACATGTGTACAGTATGTACTGTATGTTCTCAACCAGTCTGTCTGATTACAGTGGTTGCAAATAGAGTCCAATAAGAAGCACGCACATCCCAATAAAACATGTACAGTAGCTGGACCGCAGGTCTGCAACCTGTGTCTTGGCTCCCAGCAGTGGTGGAAAACGTACTCAAAGTTTTGACTTAAGTAAAAGTATCAATACTGCAAAATTGTACTTAAGTACAGTACTTGAGTAAATGTACTTGCCTGTCAACCTAAATACATTTTCTACTGGGAGATAAGACACAGTATTAGTGTGCAGACCTTTCCCTTCTTTACAGTGGTTGCAACCATGACATGATATTAACAGAATGCAGACTTGCAGCAGAAGCACAAATGTTAACTTACCGTAACTATTTTAATTTGATCAACCCCAATTTGTAGATATGTATCTATATCTTAGCTTCTAATAATCATTTAATCTATTCTTTCCTGCTGTAAATGAAACAACCAGAAACATTGTTTTTTTGTTTAGTTCTACCAAATTACTAAAATATACCACAAATATGTCTTGTTCAAAAAGTCTATATACAGTATGTCATGTGTATGTCAACGCTGTGGTCCATTTAGGTGCTGTAACATTTTCTCTGTTGGGTCAGTGAGTTTCGTGACGTAACGTATCATGTTTCCGCATGTAAACAAATAGCTGGAGAGTTCTGCAATGTAAATCACATGAGCTTCAGTTCTTTCTGCCCTCCAGTACATGCCTGTATCAGTCAACAATTCTGGGTCAAGCCTTTAGCTCATGGCTAGTCCAGAGTGACATTCAAATCACTCGTGAGGGGCGCCCACTGTATTTATAGTGGCCACACAACGTCTCACATCGTCAATGTTTGTTTAACTTGCCGAGTGCTGCCCTAAACAAATATTTAAAGTCCATAGACTTGGCTGCCATTCGATTTACATCATAAGTGCTCTAAACAAGCCCATAGACTTGAATGCCATATGACGTAATGCCATACATTGGAGGGGCTAGCCTAGCGCTCCTCAAAAATATATCTATGAGTCACATATTCACTATCTAATGGCAGGCCACTAAAAACAAAACCCTAATTTAGCACAAGATTTAGGTAACCAAGGTTTTATTTCCAATATAAAACCACAGAGTTAATCACAAAACCTACTATGTAAAGGTGAAGAAGGTTGTCATGGTCAACTGTACAGGCCAGGGGCACATACCAATGATACCATTAAGGCTCAGTCCTTGCAGAGCTAGCCCAGGTTCAAATCAAATCTGAGGGAGGGGTGGGGGGGTGGGGCACTGGGGGGGGGGGGCTCGAATAGTGTCTGAATAGTCTGAACTGGCCAAGTTTTAACTTTCAACCCTTCTTCTTTTGTCTGTGGAGTATAGAGAATGCGATGAATAGAGGGAGAAAACATTCTGCATGAGCAGAAATGTGTAACCATCTGTGGGGAAGCAAAAGGGGACAGGCAGCACATTGAGGTCGTGGAACCCTTGACACTCTCAGCCTGAGGCGTTCATTCATGCCAGAGTCCCTTGGCTCTTCTTTTGTTTTTTGTTATCAAATGTTTTTTATTTAAGACAAAAAATGTCCCTTGGCTCTTCTAACCTAACCTCCACACAAAAAACACACAAAAAAAACAAAGGGCTTTCCTGGAAGGTTGGCCTTGGCCAACCTTCCAGGAAAGCCCTTTGTTTTTTTTTTGTTATCAAATGTTTTTTTATTTAAGACAAAAAATTTCCCTTGGCTCTTTGTTTTTTCGCTGAGGAATTCTACAACTAGAGGCAGCGCAAATCAATGTTTAGACTTCTACAGTAGAATGAGAATCCTAATGCTAAAGTGGTAAAAGCACTATTGCCTCAAGACGGATGAATCACAAGAGGTGACATCATATATATTAAGATATATGAGCCATTTTGCGCATTGCCCACTGAAACCAGCAGCCGTAGCTGAGTGGGTAGAAAGAGGCCATCAGAAGGTTGTCAATTCAATCCTCTTGCTTCCTCATTGATTCTATATGTCGAAGTATCCCTAAGCAAGACACTGCTCCAGGGGCACAGTATTATGATTAGCTTGCTCCATTGGTTGGAAAATGGACGTCAATAGAACACACATCTGTGGTCCAACCGAGTTGGGAAAAACAGACAGTGTCTCATTCCTCCATCCTCCGCTCCACTTCTCTTTGTATTTTGCCTCTTTCTTTCCTCTCTCAAGCCAAGCATTTTAATGGAGTGCACTCATTACAGAGGATTAGGTCTCAACACTTCAGAACAAAAGACAAAGAGCGTTTGGGAAACAGACAGCAGACAAACAGCAAAGAGATGTGTAGCAAGCTTCGCTTTCTTTCTGGGATGTAAGGCTGGTGAGAGAGGCATTCTGAGTTTTTGACAGTGAGGGAAAGGAGGGAGAGACAGAGAGCAAGAGAGACACAGACAGACAGACAGACAGACAGACAGACAGACAGACAGACAGACAGACAGACAGACAGACAGACAGACAGACAGACAGACAGACAGACAGACAGACGGTATAGGGAAGGAACATCCTATGCCAGTGAGAGCATCATCAATCTCTAATCCGCTATTTGAGGCGTGTTTCTGGTCTGTTTGGTACATGCAGCACCTGCCTGCACATGGACATTGTGGAATGAGTCCATGTGTACTTGTATAAATATGATGTATTGGTGTGTGTAGATACGTTTGTGTGCAAAGTTGAAGTCGTTGAGCGGCCTGCGTCTCCGAGCAAAAGTAAACCTGCCCCTGGCTCCATTCAGAGGTTGAATCCACCTCTTTCGGGCTGACTCAACAATCACCATCACCATGTAATGATTGCTATTATCACACATGGAAAATGACAGCTGGAAAACACACTTAACACATTTACAGAGAGAAAAACAAGAAGCAGACGTTGCCATGCTGCCATGTGCAGCTACTCTTCTTGGCTTGCACTTACAAGCATCTCATTTGGAAATAATGTTCTCCCATTAGACTAATTAGACAAACATTGATGTGTGAACTGTTTTTGACTGCATCGATCAAAAATGACATCCCAACAATTGTATTATAATTACTGTATTCTGTGTTGTGTATTTTGTTCAATATGTTATTGTTTTTAAGCAGTTTGAAAGGCATTGACTATGTTTTGGCCACTTCTTGAGCACTGAAACCAAATGACAAAACTGGAGTACTAGATTGTCTTAAATGCTTTAATTTCAAATTGCAAACATTTCAACTAAGTGTCTTCAAAGTGAGATCTGAAAGGGTCCTAGCATGCATGTACCAACTGTGTTTGTGTGTGTGTGTGTGTGTGTGTGTGTGTGTGTGTGTGTGTGTGTGTGTGTGTGTGTGTGTGTACAGTATCTACTGTCTATCTGTGATTGTACCTGCTTACTTAAATGTAGAGGTGTAGAAACTCAAGGTAGACAAAGACCCCCTGATCTAACACAGACCCATTTCGCTGCCCTCAGGAATGCCAAATATGCCACAATTCTCAATGATCTGCCAACCGCAGATTTATAGCTGCCCTTGATGTCTGTTGAAATGTGGGAAAGCGCATGGCTACACTATCCAGCAACAGAAGGTATTGGTTTACAAACAGAAAATAGATGCTTATAATGTACAGTATGCTATATTAAGTGGCACGTAGGCCTATCTATTTTGGGCATAGATGAAATGTAAGAATGTAGCTTAGTGTCTGTGTTGCATTGCTTTCAGTGGTTTTTCACTCAGCACTTTGCATCTAGCCTATACATTTTCTGCCCCTAGATGAACATTACATTGCAGTCTCTCTCTCTTGCGTGAACACACACACACACACACACACACACACACACACACACACACACACACACACACACACACACACACACACACACACAGGGTGCCATTTCTTCTGACGCCTTGGATGGCAATTGGATGATTTGAGGCATTTTGTTCCAAAATGTGTGCAAAAAATCCAAAAGGCCAATGTGAAAAGGGTGGGATATATTCCTCAGCCTAGTAGAAAAGTCTGTGAAAGATTTCACATAAATTGCATGCTGCAATCTGGAGGAGTAATATAAAATAATTTGTTTTACAAAAGTCGGCCTCCTGCCCAGGCGGTGGCGTAACCGTCTGGGCACCCGACTGGTAATCCAGTCGCAGTGTGCCGCGGGTTCGACTCCCGAGCCCGACATGGCCTTTACTGCATGTCTTCCCCCATCTCTCTCCCGTTTCCTGTCAGCCTACTGTCTGTCCCTTCAAAAAACCAATAAAAGGTGTAAGCCGCAAAAGAATATCTTAAAAAAATAAAGAAAGAAGTCGGCCTCCTGGTGGCGCTATAACAGGCCATTCTGGAAAATTTGCAAAGAGGCAGAGGGCAGAGGTTCATATTTGGCATCCAGGGAGTGTGTGTGCAAACTTTGGCATCGACCGGGTTAACGGTGCCGGAGATTAGCTGATAACAGACGGATGGACACACACACACACACACATAATCCTGCAAACTTTGAAAGCCAATGTTAGCCAATTAGGATGGAATATGAAATATCTGACAGATCCGTCTTGAACACATGACTATAGATATAGTATACTGTGTAACGATTTGGTGGATTTTTGGACAGAATCTGGAGGAGTAATATCAAGAAATGTCTTTTACAAAAGTCGGCCTCCTGGTGGCGCTATAACAGGCCGTCCTGGAAAATGGGGCTGGTAACAGACGGACGGACGGACACAGACAGACTCACACACGGACAGAGTGCAAAACATACTCTCTCCCCATGCCTTCGGCCTGGTGGAGACAACAATGTGTCCACTGTCCAATATAGGAATCATTCATTTTGAAGCCTCTTATGTAACTACAATGTCTGCCATTGTAAATAGTAAATACTAGATGTTTGTCGCGTACCACAGTGTGTATTATGGTTGGCTGAAATTATGGTAACGGTTCATGAAAAATGTAATATTAGAGTGTCAACTGACAGTTAACCAACCACTACCGATTACCGAACATGCTGTGTGGTGTTTTTCTGTTTTGGATACCAGACTGTTATCTGAAAGCTTTTGAGCACTGCACATATCTTATACAATATACAGGCTACATTTTTCTACCGGTGTGCCCGTGCCCAGAGCCACAGACGTTGGGAGCTATAAGTCAACTAGTCACATGCCATTTGTCTTTCTCATGCTGCTGGTGGACAGCCTATTTCAGGTTACAAATTAAATTCAGCATTCAATTTGCCAATCCCTTTCTTCCACCTCTCTCACATAACTACTTTTGGGCATTATTCGCTGTGCCACAGTCAACGGCATGCCTGTCAGTGTGCTCAATCACAGATCAATACTCGTAGGGATGTCTCTGCACACAAAAGCACTGATTATTCAAGATGTTACATTTCAAACTGTTAATTGACTAGTCACGGTTGGAGATGACGTTCATCTAGTCACTGTTTTTAGAATACCCATGCATCAGCTATCATACGCCAGATACGAGAGCACTGAGACGCAGCAACTGTGTGCGCCAATAATCTAAGGCTCAGTGACTGACAATGCTTTAAGTAGCATGTGACATGTCAAACTAGGGGGTTTCCATGATTCTGAATCCATTGCAAGCATTAGTTTTGCATGAAAAACACTCATTGGGCTAAAAACGGCCAGGTCATCACATTTGGGCAAGTGGCTATGGCCTAATTTAGCTCAAGGAGTGTTTTTCGTGCAAAACTAATGCCTGGAATGGGTTCAGAATCATGAAAAACCATTAGTTGCACACGTCACATGCTGCTTAAAGCATAATGAAAATTTGGAAAATGTTCCTTATATAGGTTCTTAACACACTTAAACCACTAGCATTTATTAATAAATTGTGACATAATTCACGCCAGCATTTTCCCTGTTCAGCTCTAATTTTGAAGAGCCAAATTACCAGAGAAGTGATGATGGTGTGTGACGATGCAAGATCTCTTCCTTGTTTACCATCTGGTCTAATGGAGTCTAATGGAACGCAATACAGAGTCTGCTCTGGGCCATGGAATAAACCTTGTTTTTGACCAAAAATGCCATCTGGGACAAGGAATAGGAGATACAGGCGAAGAAACAGATAAAGTGGATGTTTATAGGCACTATGATAATGATCGTGTGATCCTGTGTTATTGACAGCACCAGATAGCAACCAGACGCTAACGTGAGTAGCATTATAACTTGATCAATCAAAAGCACTATAAAAGCCCAATTGCCGTAGATCTACGCCAATGGCGTTAAGCGTAACATTGATTAATTGCCTTTAATTGACGTAGATTAATGGTAATGGCGGTCTTTGTGTTAATGGTACCTCAACTTTCAACCCCTGAATTTACCATGATCTACTAATTATTTTATTTAAATTTTGTAATGTTATTTGGATGAATGTCATTTGGATGTTAATTGGAGGATTATAAGCAACTTCGAACCCACAACCTTCCACATGAAAGGCATATGCTCCACCACTACACTAGGCCCTAGGGCATTGTTTTAGATGTATACTGAGGAAAAACATTATAATAAAATAAAACATAATAATACAACGCTAAGCTATAAACTACATCCCTCGATCAAACTGAAATACTGGCAGCAATTAAAAGACATTACACATACAGTACATGGTTTTTTCTGCATTGCTTTCTTTGTTCTGTGGCTGAGAGGGGCAAGGAAGGGCTCAAGTAGTTTAATCCTTTCAGAGTATGAAAGCTGTGATTGTCCTTTTCCAAGAATGTGAATCAAGGACCTCCTGGATGTAAACTCTTTAACAAGCTTGAAAAAGGCTAGGGAAGAAACAGGGCAGACAGGTAATTGATGTAGACTAAATTTCCCTCAGATAACCAAAGTTCTTCCTGCTCTGTCTATATCCAGAGGGACACAAGATAAAGCGTAATGAACAAATGTTTATAGATATGTCTTTTACAAGCTAAGAGAATAATAGCATTGACCTGGAAAAGGCCAGACAAACCAAGTATTACACAGTGGTTCAGGGAATTGTCTATCTATATGTTTACCTTTGGAAAAGATTGCATACATTCTTAAGGACAAACAAGAAGTGTTTCAGGAGGTGTTTTGTTTTTTGGTTATTGTTGTTTTGCTTTCTTTATATTAGTTTGTCATGTAATGTTCATTGTTGTTTTCTGTATGTTTGTATTGTCATTTGTGTGTAAAAAAGGAAAATAAATACATTGTTGGAAAAAAAAATTGCCCTCAGATGCTTACAAGATACAAGACATGCCTTTTAGAGCACTCTTTCTCAACCAGTGGTCCATGGCATGATTAGTGCCATGGACCACTAGTGGTCACATGGTCAAGAAAAACCCTGAACAAATGCAGTTTGCAGATCTGTAATGTTCAGAGCCATTACAATTATGGAACACATTACCCACTATAATCACGGAAGCACCCAGTAAGTCTAGTTTTAAGAGGCTCCTTAAAAGACACCTGATTACCCCAATTTTCATTTTAATTAATTGGCGTAATTTAAGGGTTGTCTTGTTGTCTTGTTTAATGTTTTTATTTTTCTGTACTTTTAATGTCTTGAATGTATTTGTATTATGAATGTATTTTTTGCAAGATTGTACATGTTTTTATTGTGTTTTGTTATTTTTATTGTGTTTATTATGTTTTGTTTGTCATGGACCCCAGGAAGAGTAGCTGCTACTTCGGTGGCAGCTAATGGGGAGTCATAATGATTGCAGGTGGTCCATGGGGAAATGTTTTAAAATGTTATATTATGTTACAGTACGACTGAAAAAAACAGTTGTAAAGGAGTGCTTGTTTTCTTCGAGTTCACCTACGACGCTCTCCAGCTGCGGGGCTCAAGGTCCTCATACTAGGACCGTTACTGTTTCTGCTATACATTAACGACATGAGTGCCGCCGGAATGCATTATTTTCGGGTCCAACCGTTCCCTTAGTAGGATAAATGTACAAGGTCCAGGTTGACAACATAGTAATCTCTAGAAAAGAAGAGGTTACATATCTAGGTAATAAGCTGACAGGTGAAAGCATGGCAACAAGGACGATCAAAAGAGTAAATCAAAGGACAAGATTCCTGGGCAGAACCTCTTTTGTTAACAAAAGGGCTCTCAGGACTTTAGCTGGAGCCTCTCAATGGCACAGAAGAATAAGCTCCAAATCTCCCAAAACAAACTAATTCGACTTCTAAAGGCCTGGGACCAATGACCCACAGAGCATCTGGATAGCATTGGCTGGCTCTGGGTAGAAGACAGAGTCAAACAATTGAAAATGGGTCTGACATTCAAAATTGTACATGCAGCTATGCCCTCCATGCCCTCACTGCTTGACTGATTACTTAAAGAAAGTGAGCGACACCCACAAAACTAGAGGTAGCATAAACAATGATCTGGTGCCACCCACTTACAAAACAAATATGGGTAAATTCACCTTCCGCAGCACTGCTATTCAGGTGTGGAATGCCCTGCCCCCATTTAGACCTGAGGACGATTCTACAAATGCCTTCTGAATCCTAACAGTTTTCTGAAATACCTATGATTCTTTATCAGTGGTTCTCAATATTTCATGTCAAGTACCACAAAGAATTTACGTAATTGGCCACCGACCCCCATCTGAAAATATGTTGTTCCAGGGACCCCCCCAGAAGCAAAGACTTGACTTAAAAACGTTCGCTCTGAAAGAATATATTCAAAGATTTGTGCCACATTTTCATGATTTTTCAAAAAATAGCAGATCTACAAGCTCATAGCGCGGCACCAAGTGCTGTGCTATGAGCTTGTAGATCTGCTATTTTTCAATAGCTAAAGTATATAATGCTTAAAACACCAAGAGGGGTTCCTGCCCAGAATGGGTTAAAACAAGCAAATCACTGGCCTCCTTTAAAACAGGCCTAAAATTTCACCTGTCAGCAGGTCAGAGGGAGAGGACTCAGAGGAGGTGACCAATTTCTGTTTTAGATTCTTGGTCATGACTACATGTGTGAGTGCATGGGACCCGAATGGAAACAAGACAGCAAGGTCTTTCTTCGGAAAAACTTTTGGACCAAAATGCCTGACTGTACCTTGTGCTGTTTTCTTTTTTTCCTTTGTCTAATAAAATACATTCAGTCACCCACGACTCCATATATGGTCATGCCCTGTGACATCACATCACGCCTCCATATATGGGCACGCTTCATGACATCACACCCTCGTGCCATCACGCCTCCATATATGGTCACGCCTCGTGACACGTCATGCCACCACATGGAGAAGACTGGATCATCACCTAGATCTCCATATACGGAGCCGGCCAGCGACTTTACATCTGACCTCAAAACTCGAATCCTTAGATCTCCATATATGGAGCTGACCTGTTCTGACATTCCATGTTGATCCCTCCCCACCCCTCCTCCTGTTCGGACCTGTTGATCTGACCTCATCAAACCATGTACACTCAAGACACACTCCATATTTGGCCAGTACAGAATTCTTTCTCCAAAGCACATGCGCTCGCCCAGCAGTCAGCCGTCTGCCGTCACCCAGGCGGATGCGTGCATGCGGCGAGGTCGCTTCTCGCCCTCAGGGCGTCTTACTGTTATTCCAAACAAGATGCTTGGTTAAATACCCACTTGTTTTATATTCTTTTTTTTTGTTTTTTCAATTATAGTTGATTATTGTACAATTTGTGTTTTTTTTACATTTTATATTTTATACATGAATGTTGAGTACTGGTGTTGTACAAAAAACTTAAATAAAAATACTTGAATAATAATAAGATGCTTGGTTAAATCAGAAATTAGGACAGAACATTGCCGTTCTGATCAAAAAGAACAGAAAGACGTCTCCACTCTCCACATCTTTAGCACCCCGCGGTTTTTATTGAGAGGACGTGTGGACACCAAAGCTGTTATCTGGTACAATGCCAGGGTGTAATTGGTTTTCGATGGTGACGTAATGACGATATGTTTTAGTGTCGGGAGGATTAAAGGTAATGCCCCTATGTATACATGTATGTAATCTGACAGTTTGATTGATTGATTGAATTGATTGAAATATTTATTAACAGTTTGTAGAATTACAGTACATTTCAAGCACAAACTCAATACAAAGACTGTTAACTGTGAGTGGACGACCCAATTAAGCATTACACTTGTTTACAACAGGGTCCACATTGTTCAATTCATCAAAACATTTAGAGACATACAAATAGACACTTCTATGTAGTTAAAAAACAGAACAGGAATTCATCATATAGGAAGCAAAAGGGGAAAAGATACATATACAGTGAGGGGAAAAGGGGGGGGGCGGTGGGGGGGATTCAGATTTTACAGAGGCCAGTTTCGAATTGCAGCCATCCGTAGGTGCCCTTTGAGAGCGGTTTTGAAGGAGTCAAGGGATTCACATGTCTTAATGACTGTTGGTAGGGCGTTCCACATTTTGGTGGCATAGGAGCGAAAATAATTTAGTCCCTTGCTTGTGCCGAATCTGGGTTGTACATGGTTTGTTGCACTCCCTCTGGTGTTGTGGGTGTGGACTTCGTTTACATTAAGGAAGTATTTAGACAGGTACATGGGTATCTTGGTGGTGTATCGAATCTTGTGGACCAGACCCATTGCAAGATGCTGTACTCTGTCGTCGACCCTAAGCCATCCCAGCCTGTCAAAGTGGGCAGGGGTGAGGTGGGTTCGGGGGGTGCCTGACCAGTTTGTTTTGGGAGGTCTGGAGCCTTGTTTTAAGGGCTCTGCCATATCAAGCACAAGTAGTCATTACTCATACGTGACGGCTTTCGATGGTGATGTATATGTCGATCAGTGTCGGGTGGATTAAAGGAAATGCCTCTATGTATATGTATGTAATTTGTAAGTTGACTAGCGGTATACTGTGGTTACTTTGCGCCCCGTTTGATGCGTATGTATCGTAGCAGCATATGACGTCAGGGTATAACTGGTATATAGAGCTCTCAATGATGACGTTATTAAAGATGTGGATTAAAGGACCCAATGCCATGGTGTAATTGGTTTTCGATGGTGACGTAATGACGATATGTTTTAGTGTCGGGAGGATTAAAGGTAATGCCCCTATGTATACATGTATGTAATCTGACACCACTGCCATATCAAGCACAAGTAGTCATTACGTCATACGCTGGCACGGCGCATACGCATCAAACATCGCCCTGGACAAATTACTTGCGCGGCGCAAGTAACAAGCAATTAAGGAGCCATGTGTCCGAGTGGATTTTTCCACCATTTTTTCCTCTTTTTTCTATTTCTTTGTTCTTTTTATTATAGCCGGACACATCAGTTGATCAACATCTGATGCACTCAGTGAAGTAATAAAGAGTAAACAGATGTGAACATTTGCTACTGCAGTAAAAGCAGACTGGCTCGGAAGACTGAAAGCAAAATGGAACAATCTGAGGTGCAGTAATTTGTTCATGGTAGACCTACATGTAAGCAACAGTCTGTGGCTGCTAATCAATTTTAATGTGTTTATTGTTAGTTTTAATGTGGCACATGGAAAATCAATTACTGAAATGAAATCACTCAAATTAAATCACAGAGATCAAATCGAGGCATGTTTATGACTGTTATTATACAGAGCTTATTTTAAGATGCAAGTCATATTTTAAGATATAGGCAGGAGCCCAATAATAATCCTTAGCCATTTCTAATTGATATATTTAAGGAGTAAAACATAAATACCATAAGAGGTTTCATGAGGCAGACGCAGCTATTGTTGTTGGAATAGTCGATACCAACAACTTTTATTCATATCACAAATGTTTTGAACCATAATGAATCACAAATGTTTTTCTGTACGAAGGAAGAGCAGATTGCAGATATGATATTTAATTAAAGTTATTCATGGGAAAACGAATCTATCAGTGGCTCTTCAGAGATGTTTATTCACATAACTTGTGAAGCATCATATTTTTATTTGAAATCGATACATTTTGAAACTATACATTTTTTTGGCGACTGGGGCTTTTAGTGGCAAACTAACTGATTTGCAACAGATGGTGTTAATGAATATAGCAAGCAGCCTCATGTAGGATACTTGTTCCAAAGTCACATGAGTGCCATGTTGATCATTTACATCTATGATGTATACAGGCCTGAATGGAGGTCTGTTCTATAGATAGTAGCCTACTCAAAATGAACCTGTAGGCTATTATACTTAAAGAGTTTTAAATCATAAAACTACTACAAGTAAACCCTATAACACTATATGAATGAGTGACTGGTGATCAGATAACCTGTGGCTGTGGGCATATATACTCACCCACTTTGAACTGTGAGGTCTTTGTATCGTCGAGGGGATCTGCATGCTCCTTCGCCAGCATCATATGGAGGATGCCGAAAGAGTTTTGAATCCCGAAGATCGATCCATTGCACCAAGTCGCTGCGAAAACCACCAGCCAGCCAAACCCCCCGTCGGGCGGGACGAACCCCGCGCCCGTACCCTGAGAGTCGTCGGACCCTGAGGGGGTCTGTGGCTTACACCCCGCGTCATCTACTATCAGCTGCACGGTGCTGTCCTCGTGCGAGATCTTGCCGTGCGT
Source organism: Protomyctophum bolini (assembly GCF_963924005.1). Classification (NCBI taxonomy): domain Eukaryota; kingdom Metazoa; phylum Chordata; class Actinopteri; order Myctophiformes; family Myctophidae; genus Protomyctophum; species Protomyctophum bolini. The sequence continues at coordinate 14,538,428 of NC_137871.1, read as the reverse complement.
AGTGAGGGTCTCGTCGCCCTTATCTGACACCACCGGCGGGTCCGGGGATGGTGCACCTCCTTTGTGCTCCTCCATCTCCGCATCTGCCGCCAGTGTCTGCTGCTGCTCCGCCCGGGGAGTCTGATGGTGTCCGCTGGATGTCTCTTCTCCTGCACCGTCGTCCATGCTGTGTGTGCTCCTGTAGATAGATTATTGCTGTGGGCTCTGGGCGCTCTTGCATCAGATATAGATAAACCGACGCAACCGACTCCAATGTGTTTTTTGTTTAGGAAATGTCAGTTAAAAATATTTTTGCTGCACGGCAGGTTCCCCCTCCCCTCCCCACGGCCACTAGTGTCCAGTCTGTCCACAATCCCAAAGTCTGCTCAACTTCATCAAGATCCCAACTAGGTCATTGTGGCACAGAAGAACCGTCTGGATCTTTCAACAACAACAAAAGTAAGCGGCAGCCTCTTTATCATAACGTGGTTATTACCGCATGTAGTTATACTTTCCTGTTCTTCTGTGTTAAATGTGGACCACCCGTCAACGTGCGAAAACATCCGCTTTATAGCCTCGAACCAATGTCATTGTGTGACAGATAGTCCAAACATCTCCCGGTCAGGTGCTCCTCCTCCTCCTCTCCCTCTTTCGTATGTTGTGTTTATACAGGATGATAAGCATGAAATAGGTACAGTAGGCCCGTGTATGTCCGGGACTGAGATGGTGGTGGGTGGGTGTCGTTCTAGTATCAACAACATACGTACGGCCCTTCATTCAATAGGTTGAAACCCGCCTCCCGCCCCCCAAACGAGCCGTGGATCCAATAGCAGCGCTCAATACAGCTGTGGGACGGATTCTACAGCTTCGCACGTTATCGGATTTACGCCGGAGAAACACGAGTTGCTCTCGTAAACGCATGTCTTCTTCTCACAGACAGTCTTCTTCAGGGGGACAAGTCATGATAATTTGCATATTTGCTGACTCAAGATCCGATTGCTCCCGGCCTCCCCCTCAACAAGTCACTAGTCCAGACTGGACTCAGTCTTTCGGAGAAACTTTACAGATCATCCTTATCTTATGGATAGAAGAATAGAAAGCTCTGGAATGGATATAGACTGCGTAGGCGTTGTTTTCCCTTGATCACCATCTCTCTTCCTCTAAAGCGCATGTATTATTATTGTTGCTGCCCAGTGCTGCTGTGAATCTAACATGGAGAACAATTATGCAAGAGTGCATAATAGCCTGCATGACAGCTCGCATCAGTCGCTGCCTTCAGCGTAAACTCCCGCGAGAGATGACACATATCGCGCGCAAGTAGAAAATCCCACAGTAGGAATCACACCAACAAAGTAGGGTAGGCAAGTGCAAGTGGAAGTGGGCAAGAAAAAAAAATACACACACACACACACACACACACACACACACACACACACACACACACACTCAGAGAGAGAGAGAGAGAGAGAGATTTAAACTGATAAACTCATTTCACCTTGAATTGAACTGCAGAACACTGTCTTTTCAGTCTGAGTCATGAAATGAACATTTTTATTTTCTATTTTTTTAATCAAGCTGTCAGTCATATATGTATGTAGTATGTGAAATTTGTTTATCAGTTTCAACTTTCCGGCTGGTCAGCCATGACAATTTTTCTGGCATATTGGGATATTTTTGTCTTGATCAAAATATCCAGAAGTGTACACTGGCAAATAGTCACCACTGAGTGGGGCCAAAACTCAACAATTGGACTGTATGAATATTAGAACAAATATGGAGGGAAACTGCATTATGCCAAGCCCTTTTCAACATTAAGATTTTATTTGTATTATTATTACATTTTTTAGAAGTTTATCATTATGTTTATCATTTTCCAGGAGACTTATGGAATTGCAGATTTGCATTGCATCTATAACACAGTTTAGTCTCCAGTATAACTCTCCAAAATAGATCTTATTTTTTATAAATCTTCAATTCATAAAACATTGTTTACAGTATTAAAAACTCAATGTAACGCAGACATCAACAGTGGTCAAGTGGGACTGAAACATCTGTCAATTTAAATTAAAGCTGTGGCTGCTGAGCAAGAGCAATGTGTGGGATGTTTCTGGTCATGACATTTTCATGTTGGCTTCAGTTTTCACTGTACAACGCACCAGGAAAATGCTAGGCCTACATTTAAACTGCAAAAAATGCCACCACAAGTTGTCTCTTAAAAGGTTCCCTGGCTAATCTAACTATAAATGCACCAAGTCTCTGTGTGTGTCTCTGTGTGTGTGTGTGTGTGTGTGTGTGTGTGTGTGTGTGTGTGTGTGTGTGTGTGTGTGTGTCTGTGTGTGTGTGTGTGTGTGTGTGTGTGTGTGTGTGTGTGTGTGTGTGTGTGTGTGTGTGTGTGTGTGTGTGTGTGTGTGTGTGTGTACGTACTGTACGTCTGTAATCCACATAACTCGAGATCCGTTTGCCCCACCGACTTCAAATTTGACACACACGTTCCAACCCACCACAGGGGGTGCAGTGCCCGGTGTCGAGTCGGTCGGACCCACTGTTGTCCAGAACCGCCCCAAAAAGGCCTCTGCCCGGGCTCTGGACAGGGCCCCTGCCCAGTGTTCATGGAGCTGGCCTGTTCTGACATCATTCTGACGTCTGCATAGACTCCATATTTGGGCAAGGGCATGCCTGACAAAGAACTCCATGTATGGGCATAAAAGGGATAATATATGGGTGGGTCATTCATTTCCAACTTGCATCGTACCAAGTAGACCAGTGCCCAACGGGCACCGCTGTAGAGGCTCCAATGGGCACCGCTCTAGTAATAGTTCGGTGCCGCTGGCGGGTATCTATAATCACATTTCCCAGAGTCAAAATTGCATTCTCAGAATTTCTCACTAGTCATAATGGTAATTAAAGATATTAGTAATAACATTCTTACTAGTAAAAAATCGTGTCGGTATGTGTGTGTGTATGTGTGACTGACTGTGTGTGTGGGCGCGTGTGTGTCTCTCTGTGTGTGTGTGTGTGTGTGTGTGTGTGTGTGTGTGTGTGTGTGTGTGTGTGTGTGTGTGTGTGTACTGTGTATATGGCAAGACATTTCAACATTGAACCACACTACTATCTGAAATGATGTGACCTTTAAGAAAGGATACACAAATTGAATTCCTCTTCCAACAGCAGAACCACCAGTGGTCAGTGGTGTATTCTACCGTTATATAGTAAATGAAGTAATGCAGATGTTTAACAATAATTAACTCTTGAGAGTGTAAAATGGAACCAAATGGACCCTTACCTGTTACACTCTCAAGACAAGAGTTAAAGATCCATAAGGGTCCATGTGTTTACCAACTCTCCATCCTTTAGCTGGGGACCACGTGGAACCCATTCAAGAACCACTGGTGGTCCCCAGACCACTGATTGAGAACCACTGCAATAGACTCAGACACACATGGGAATGGACCCAAGTCTTCACTGCTCTGTCTGTTTACAATTAACATGATCATGTTTCACGTTCTGTCTATTCTGCTAGATCTAAAAATATAGCAACTCTGACGAGTCTGATTACGAGGCATCCCCAGGATTCCTGTTGAATGAAGTGAGTGTCAGAGGTCATGGGGTGAAGTCAATATTACTTCCTGCTGGAAGAGGAATTTTTCAATTCCTCAGAGAGAGGTGTGGGAAGGCGAGGGAAGGAGGTGGAGCAATTGCATAATTTATAATTATGGTCAATATCCGGGGGCCCACACATGTTTTAAATGCTGACACAGACGCCCACTGCTCACAGAGTAAGTGTGAATACCACATAAGGCTATAGTCCTTCCCACAGCTGGCCTGGGTTCGACGAATACGACATAAGACCTTTTGTCGCATATAACCTTAATGCCCCCATCTCTCCTGCCTTTTAAAAAAGAAACCTTAAAGTGTGAGACAGTCATGAGATCTCGTTCAGATATAACGTGAAGCATTAACATATTTGGTTTTACCTTATTTGGTTCATTCCAAACAACATTCTTCTTTTATTACCATTTGTTTGATCATGTTACGAATTAAGAACTGTATATTTACACCCTTTTCTTTCTTTTTTTTTTACAAAGTATGTTTATTGATTTTTAACAAAGACAATCAACACACATACACACACAACAAAAGCATGAAAATAAAAAGTAAGACCCAACATTATTGTAAACAAAACAAATGAAAAGTATACAAAGACATAACAAGAATAATAACAAAACTAGAAAAAGTGCCCCTCAGGGGTACTTTCCTACTCCACCAGGCCAGGCCAGGTCAGGTTGTGGCCTTCTGGTGGCGCTATAATAAGCCAATGTGAAAAGGGTGCCATTTGTTCTTAAGCCTTTGATGGCAATTGGATGATTTGAGGCATTCAAAAATCCACCTGTTGGTGGCGCTATAACAGGCCAATGTGAAAAGGGTGGGATATATTCCTCAGCCTAGTAGGAAAGTGCGTGAAAGATTTCACGTACATTGCACGCTGCATTCATGATTTGAGGCTTTTTCTTTTCAAAACGGGCCAATCCTGCAAACTTTGAAAGCCAATGTTAGCCAATTAGGATAGAATATGAAATATCGGACAGATGGGTCTTGAGCACATGACTATAGAGATGCTGTGTAACGATTTGCAGGATTTTTGGACAAAATCTGGAGGAGGGGCCCTTTTTCCTTAATTTGGGTTAGTATTTAGTTTTGTGTGAGAGGTGTGGCCCCGTAAAATGTGTTATCTTGTGCCACAGCCTAAGTCCCTGTTTTAGTAGCTCCAACACAGCCTCACTCGTACAAATCTAACTTTGACTAGACAATTAAACACAATAAGCACAAGGAATTGACACTGCTGATTATAGTACAATTCCAATCACTGAGATTTGTGGAGAATTAAGACAGAACGAGACCTCTGAGCTGTGAATGTGACTCAAGCCGAGGCAGCTCCAACTCAGGTCTCACCGTCTCAGAGTCAACATGACTCAAGCCGAGGCAGCTCCAACTCAGGTCTCACCGTCTCAGAGTCAGGAGCGCATTCTTTTATCAAACAGAATTCGCATTAGGGGTGGTTTGAAGTGGAACTTTTCATTGTCCTAAACCTGTGTGCATGAGATAGCAAATATAGGGAAAGCGCATCAACACGCCTACAGACACACCTCCACCCGCAAATATAGGAGTCGGCAAAATGAATAATGTGTTGTGTGGCCACAAGATAACGTTTACCCATAGTGGAAGCTCCTAAATGCGTTATTCACGGAAAATGTTTATTACTTGAGGATAAAGCATGGCATAAGATGGAGCCCACCATGTAAGATATAAAATATTATTAATGACAATACTAGTTACCAGAGGCACCCAGCGCACACTCCACTCCAAGGCGGCAACAACCCAACCACCTCCCAGGCGGCAGGGCAACCATATTTTCTCATTTCTCATTTCTCATTTCATGCTCTCAGAGTACCAATATGAACATGGATCTGCACATAATCTGTGTAAGAATGATGTCTATTGATTTTGTAGTAATTGATGACATCACAATGTATAGGGCATGGTCAAGGCCAAGTTGCCAAGGTATTTAATGGGTCCCTAATCAACAGCACGTGTTGATGATAGGCAGAGGCACCGTTTTTCAACTGTGCAACAAGAGCAGTGGTCTGTATGCTGAGCGTTTGATTGTTTATTTAAGTATTTATTGTATATGCTGAGGTGACAGATCGGCTATGATAATAAATATCGTTTATTTCTGAACTCAATGAACAGTTTGTACTTCAGTTTATCAAGCACACGTCTGAACATCCTCCTTGCGTAGTGCCTTTAGTATAGGACTTTCTTTGGGCACTACAGTACAATCTGAATCATGTCCAGCATGCTCTAACAAGCCATGATGCTGGGAGTGGAGGTTTGCCGTGGGCTGGCATCTGCTATGACTCATATCTTTATATGCCCCCCACACACACACGCACACGCGCGCGCACACACACACACACACACACACACACACACACACACACACACACACACACACACACACAAACACGCGCACGCACACACACACACCACACACACACACACACACACACACACACACACACACACACACACACACACACACACACACACACACACACACACACACACAAACACACTCTCTCTCTCTCTCTCTCTCTCTCTCTCTTACTCCCTTAATTAAAACCACAGTTTGTTTCAGAAATCAACAGTATACCCCACATACAAAAGTGGACGGAGAGCAGCTAAATGTTTCATCATGTTGTTGTTGTTGTCCATGACCTATTTTGTGACAAAAATGTTGAAAGGTTGATTTATTCACCTTTATTCACCTGTATATGAGATCAGATCACACTGGAAAACCATTGGAGACAAAACATTGATAGTAATCTGGGCTCAGGTATGTTTCCTGTCTCCTGTCCCTTGCATGGTTTCACCTGAGAGTACAGTATGTGTGTCTAGACCAGACGACCATTCATCAATGATTAACAGGGCAGGTATTCATTGTATATTCTTTGGATTGGGATTTTCACAATAAAGGTACAACCAGACATACTTGAAAAAGGCAGCAAATTTGAGCCAAATGTGTGTATGTGTGATTAAACAATTACTACCTCATCATTACATACCTAATACGTATCACTGTGAACAAGTACCGTGTGTATGTAATCGTCACTCGCAGATATAGTTATATGACAGACTGAATGGATCTGAACGTTTTGACTGTTCTCCGTACTTGACAAGAGAACATTCCATGAGTCATTAGGGATGTGTGTGTGTGTGTGTGTGTGTGTGTGTGTGTGTGTGTGTGTGTGTGTGTGTGTGTGTGTGTGTGTGTGTGTGTGTGTCATACACAAAAGTATGAACTCACTAATAATACAAACAGCATATGACAATGTATCGACTCCACAGTTTCAATGAGGCCAGATTATTCACTTAACACTCCCAGGCTCATACCACACTGATTCACCACACTAAATAGCATTGTCATCACAAAACTTCAATGTATGAGTGTTCATTCCATTCAGGGACAGAGGTCAGATGCATCCGATTCATCACTGCCACGCCCACATGATCAGAATCATGAATTATCTATCTAACAATGTTACATACTTACTGTTACATAAACTCAACAGTGAGAAAACCGAGGTAGTCCTCATTGGTTCCAAATCCACACTCACCAAGCAACCCAGTTTTACCCTCACCATAGACAACTACTCAGTTTCCCCCACCCCTCAGGTTAAGAGTCTGGTGTCGTCCTTGACAGCACCCTATCTTTCCGTACCCATATCAACAACACCATCCGGTCCGCCTACTTCCACCTCCAACCGCCTCTGCCCCTCACTCACTCCCAACAGTGTCGCAATCCTGGTTCACTCTCTCGTCACCTCCTGCTTGGATTATTGTAATTCCCTCCTTTTTGGTTTCCCCCACAAACTCCTCCATAAGTTTCAACTGGTCCAGAACGCTGCTGCCCGCATAATCACCAGAACCCCTGTCATCAGTCACATCACCCCTGTTTTACACCAACTCCACTGGCTTCCCATCAAATACAGCATTGACTACAAGATCCTCCTCCATACATTCAAGGCTATTCATAACCTCGGGCCCCCCATACCGGTCTGACCTTGTCCACGTCAACATTCCCATCCGGCCTCCTGACTCTATCACCATTTTTCAAACCCACCTCAAAACCCACTTATTTAGGCAGGCATACTGACCTCTGTTGTCTCTGCTGCAAGCTGTACTTTAGTTTTTGCTAGCTTTTAACTGTTCTCTGTATTGACTGTTTTTAATCTGTTGTACTGCGACCTTGAGTGCCCTGAAAGGCACCTTATGAATAAAATGTATTATTATAATTTATTGTTTTGATTGGTTTACTGCCTGTTTTTATTTTTATTTGATCTATGTTTTACTTTCATCATTCTGGATGTTTCAGGTGTTTGGATTGTTGTTTTGTTTCACACTGTATTCTGCACTTTGTTTAAGAAATGTTATGTACATAACTAAAGTGTATTATTATTATTATTGTGTAGTAAGTTATGTTATTGAGATGTTTTAACCAATTACACATGCATTGGGCAGTGTTTATGTACAGGATTGCATTGTACACACAACACAAATGTGGTAATGGTGTACTATTATGAATTTAAATGCATAAAAACTAATGAGGAACATCATGGGCGGAGCATGAACTAAAACTCAGACAGCTTATATCACAGAAACGATCTTAAATGACTTAGTCACTTTCTGTTAACTTAACCTGATTGATTTCATCTTAAGCACACCCAACTTGTGTGTAGAATTGGTTAACAAGCAAAAAGGGGGGAACAAGTCTGTGTTGAAATAAGAACGGACAGAAGTCATGCAGATCTGGTTACACAATCATGACACCTGATCTTAAAAGGTACGATGAGCTTCAGGTTTCAGTGGCAGGAAGTTGCTTAAATGTGTTGAGATGTGAAGTTTGGTTTGATGAATGGAATACAGAACAGGAGGTGACTCTCATCATGGTCCTCCTGTTCTCCTTGCTGCAGTGTGGGTAGCGGTGGCATGTAATGACTTGTCCACTTTGCCAGGTTTGTCCCTTATAAGGGATTAAGAGGTTCAGAAAATGTTTCCCCCCCTTTCCCCTTCACGGTGGGGTTCAAAGTGGATGGAAGACGATAATAAACATGCCGCATGCATTCCTAGGACACAAACACACAAGCTTAGAGAGCTTACATATGCGCGTGAGTCAAGTGAATAAAATGCAGTTACATGAGCCTCTTATTCTTTATAAACCATGTACACACCACAAACACCCACTGAATGCAGTGGAGAATTTTAAAACAGGTCTTAAAATCAAAACCAGACACCATCAACAACTTATGAGAAACATACAAGCCTGTAGGCACAAGCCTGTCTTGTTTATAAAGAAGTTAACTTGCCAGCCAGCGCACAAAAAGTCCCTATACTCTCTCTCTCTCTCTCTCTCTCTCTCTCTCTTTCTCTCTCTCTCTCTCTCTCACACACACACACACACACACACACACACACACACACTAAAGAAGCAATGAGCAATGGGAGGGTGGGTGTAGGGACTGTGACAGAGACAAAAGAGAACTCGAGACTGGAGAGAGAGGTGGAGACTGGAGAGAGAGAGAGAGAGAGAGAGAGAGAGAGAGAGAGAGAGAGAGAGAGGCACAGAGGGGAGAAATGAAGGGGTGTTGAGGAGGAGGGGAAAGTTTTGATGGGAACAAAAACAGTGAGACGAGGAGAGCGAGCAAGCAACAGTGCATGAGGACAGAGACAGAGTGCGAGCAGTGCACAGAAGGAAACACAGAAACCATACCCATTCATCAGGTACAGTAAGACATTTTGCTGATTTGTTTGCTTTACTTCATAAAATCAATGTATGCTATGGTTAGATCCATGGTTACTCCTCAGATGGTCTGTGACTCTGTGATCTTTGATCACAACCAAAAAACTGTGGCAACAAATCTGTAACTCACTAAATGGAGAGAAAGCCTTTGGCATCGATAATTTTTATGATCAGTTTAGGGAATAGAACCAGACAGTTTATATATATTCTCATCAAATCTGTCTGGTTTGCCAACAATGATCAACAATTCTCACAATAATAATTTCCCTGACTTTGTACTTCAGCTACGTATAGTGACAAAAACATTAGCTGCATTAACATAATTGTCACTGCAAATTTTACAGATATGTATAGATAATCTAAGATTTTCTTTATTTATTTTCTAAAGCCTACACATTGTGTAGTACACAATGTCTGTGTTATAGTCAGAATCACTACTGTTGCCACACCAACCAAATGGTCCCAAGTGTCATATTTATGTACATTGATATGGTCTCAGCACTGGGGATTTTATTGTGTGCTGCTTTTGTTTATTCTTATCTTTATGCTTCACTGATTTCATCATAACACAAAGAAGTTGGGTTCTTTAGGCATTCACATATGACACGTGACGCAACGCAAACACTGAAGTAACAAACAATGAGTATCATTCTGTTATTTGCTTCACTTTGACATTTGCTTTAACGGGTGTAGTGGCTGTTCGGGGATTGGCCATCATTTGGAATGGAGGAATGCATGTTCTGGAGAGAACCAACAATCAACTTCACAATCGTTCATCATTTAAACGAACGGTTCTCTTCTCGAGATATGAGAAGGAAAGGCATACATATACAGACAGACAGACAGACAGACAGACAGACAGACAGACATACGGTACAGATGAAAAGTGCATTATAAATAAAATATTGCAGCCACAGTTTACCCATTTTGGTCATTATATCTTGATAGTGATGCACTATCTATCTTCTTACAAATATCTAAGAATCAACTTTTGTCATTTCTTTTCACAGAGATCATGTCACTTCACTGGAATCTGGCTGTGCTTATACTGCTGCTGACCCCTACCTCCTTCCTCCATCCTTCTTCATCCCACCTCCCATCCCTTCTCTGTGCCCATGCCTTACCCACTTCCCCCTCTGTCACCCGTCCACGGATTTTGATCATTAATGAGGGCCCAGACGATGACTACAAAGACTATGACGACGATGACCACAGCTCCCCTCCAAGTGTGCCTTCCATTACAAAATCTACATTCATCCTCCACCAAGAACCCCCCAAGCCCTGCAAATACAACCCTTGCATGGAAGATCAGCAGCCTTGTGCGCAGCTCTCAGAGCAAACTGGGTGCCTCTGTCCTGGCGTCAGCCGAGCTGACCAGCGGCCTCACGCTCCACTGCTCAAGGGGCTAGTCCCCGTCAGAGGCAAGGTAGAGGTCCAGTGGTGTGCCCCGTCCTCGGTGGTATCCAAGTACAGAGTGGTGGTTGAGGGGAGGGCAGCCCTGGAATTCGGGGAGGCATTGCGGAGGGGCCTGGTAGAGCCCCTGGACGTTGGGGACAATGTGTGCGTAGAGGCAGTGAACAAGGCAGGACACAGTGTTCCTTCAGAGTCCTCTTGCATGCAGTATGAGCTTGCAGAATCATCCAGCCATGGAGTGATGGCTTGGGTCATAGGAGGAGGGGTGGCCTTCATCATACTCCTCTCCCTAGCCGCTGTCATCCTCTGGAAGCGTAAGGCGTGTAGAAAAACAACATCAGACACTCCTAATGGACTGGGGAACCCTTCTTACAGCACAGAAGGACCTCTGTGAGCTGTAATGGAGAAGCCACTTATTAATTGCACTGTCAAGCCCAGAGAGGATGCGGGAAACGACTGCAGGCTAATGTGAGACAAAGCTAAATGGCTGTAAAAAAGAAACTGTGGTGTAGAAGTGCTGACATTGGGATTCAAATCATGCCTACTGTACAAGACATCAGACCCGATATAGGCCATATTAACATCTATTGACGGGTCACTAACTACCGGTTGTGTAACAATATTGTATTAGGATTGTGTTGTGTCCAGCGGCACAATGCGAAAGTTGTTTACATTATTTTTGTACATCGAAAAATATACAATTATTGTATAGTTGACATAAGAACATTTGATTTTTGTTAATGCTAAAAATAATGTGCTATATGAACTATTTTTAACTAAATTAAACTACAGGTTTATTTGCTGGCAAATTAACATCTGTAGATTTATGATTATGATAAGGTTACTAATGCTATGACAGATGGATGTAAATATTAATCTGCCCAAACTTTTGTAATAAACTAAAAGTTAAAAAAATAAGTGCATTTTGTTTTGAATGTAGTTTTCAATAATAACAATAATAATAATAGATTAACTTTTATTTTGAAGCCCTAGGTGGAAAACTGGAAATAGGAAGTAGCTGGCGAGCAAACAATGAAGGGTTGTTTTATCTCTCAAGTGTCAATGATTACCTTCATACTACACAATAGTCACAATGGCAAACGCAGGTGAGGTTTTCATATTGTATAGTGTATATAGTATATGGATCGGTTTCGTTGTATTGTACCACGTCCACGTTCGTCTAGGCTATTGCGAAAGTTTTATGTCTGAGATACCCAACCGAACCATCTCAACGGTATATTGTTGTTTGTTTGTTGGTATACCTGTGTAAAATGTTAACAAGACGATATTTGTTCAACAGTCGCTAAAGGATTTAGGTTTTAGTAGCATTCTCATTACCGTGTGCCTAGGCTAACTCCGCATGGACAATTATTGTGTATTCCAGTTCAACCATGTTGTAAACTACACTATCTCTGTAATGTCCACAAATTATACAAATAACATGATAGTTTATCTGAATGTGTTCCTCCTCGAAATGGTCTTCAGTTGGTCTAGCAAGGTTTAGTACTGTTGTAATACAGCAATGAATGACTTCGCAAAAAAATAATAGTCTCTGACTCTCTTGACTGCTGTGCCTGACATCTTGGACTAGATCGGGTTAGTTGGGAGGTGGGGGGGTGGGATTGTCAAATTTGTCACTACCTTTATCTTTCATCCCCCGTGAAGAACATATACGGTAGCTATAGACTCAGAGGCAGGATGACACATCAGGAGAGCATTTCAAATGTCACCTGCCAATTGTGTCTTGAAAACTTGATTTTTCTTTTGTTTACATATACATGTATATACGTGCTAAGTTAAGTAGCAGGGTCGGTTTAAAATGGTTTATTTAGTCTTTGTACAGCATTACACTACCATGCAAGTGGTGTATTATGTAGGAAATTAAAACCTGGCCAATCATAATTGGACTGTCTGCATGCCACACTATATCAAAGGTAATTATGGGAATTGCACACACTTGCAATGTTTGACCTAAAAGGGAATGTGAGTACTCACATGGCAAAGCAATCTTCTGGAATGGAATGTTATGTGCCCCATGAGAGATGGTTGCCATGTGCCCCATGAGAGATGGTTGCCATGTGAGCTTTTTCTTTTTTCGTGTTCAGCACATTTGACTCAAGGTAGGCACCTCGTGAGTCGTGCCCTAGCCCTGAAACATGAGTCTGTCATGATTATGAAGTACGAGCGTCATGTGAACCATGGCTATTCTTGCATAATACATCGTTACAATATTATACAGGTTTGCAAATTTCACATGACTATCCCTTTATCAAAATAAATAAAACATGTTTTTCTAAATACCGGTATGTTTGTTTACAATGAAACCTTATGACCGAGATAATCACAGCCTAGCCGGGTGCCTACAGTAAAACCACAGCTGAATCTCCTTCAAATGTCATTCTCAAGCTTTTCCAATCCTACAAAAAATCCAAAAGCCTTTCTTTTCTTCAGATGATGAATATCCTCATCTCTGACTATATATACCAGCAATACGCTCTCCCTCAGTCAGCCCACATGCACAAAGAACATAGTCTGACACTCAGCGGCTCAGCCTGATTTTTAATTAACCTTTTATTAATGAAAAAATAAGAATTGTACATTTGTACTAGTAAATCAAAGAGACAAAACAAAATGGGTATGAGAGCAGGGAGTAAGAATATCAGTGGAAGGGTGTAAGATTTGGTGTATACAGTAGCCTATGTGTGTGATTATACGAATGTGGGTGCTTTTGTTGGTGGGGCTCACATTGGACATTGGACATCAATGGACATTGATGAAGGGTGCCTAACTGCCCACCCAGTGCCCACAGTGTGAGGGTTGGAGGTTTGATGTTTTTTCCAGGAGGTTTATTGTGTGCAATGTTTATTGGGATTTCAGTTCATAAAAGGATAGTTTACGTTTTGTCTTTTCTTTTAATTTAGTCTTATTGTTTTTTTCCTTTTTCTAGCAGATATTTCCTATGCAGATCTTAAGGCACTCCTGAACAAGAGCCAGAGTCTTCTGTTGGTTGATGTTCGATCTAAAGAAGAAGTGGATAAAGGATGCATCGCAGGTTCTATCCACATCCCCGGTGAGTTTAGCTAAGAATTAGTGGGGATTATCTACACTCAAATAAATTGCTGTGAGAATTTTCACATTTTCTGATATCTTCTAGTTTCTCTCTTTTGTTGTTGAAAAGTCACAGGTCTCGTACACATACAGAGAAAGGGTGGAAAACATATTATTTTCTTTGTTTTTTTTTGTATTATATATATCTTTATTTGGATGATTCAGATGTATGTAATATAATATACCATACATAATTCATGTATGGTATATTACATATTAACTATATTGTATAATCTGTAGTGTACTTTACATCAGTAGTGTATCTCTAGTGCAAGGTTCGGCAACTTTTTGACATGAAGTGCCATGTTTTAATTTTCTTGATAGTCAAAATTATAATGTCCAACTGAATTTGATTGTCCATAGGATATACTGTACATAATGACCTTTGTTTTATTCTTCTTCTTTAGAAATATTTTCTTTCACATCAGGATCATTAGACTCAGAGAGCCATAACCCAACGATGATCTCCCAGATCAGAGTTTGTAGTTTGAATGAATGTAGAATTATGTGCAGAATGTAATTTGTATATTGATGTAATAGGACTTAATGTAACTGACTAAACCTTCTTTTGAATATTTAATTTTAAAAGAAAAAAACTCTCACACTTATGCCAGTATGCCAGTGATCACCCTCAGCTGCGCCAATGTTTGCAGCACCTGTGTGCCTAAGGTTGCTTACCCCTGCCCTGTTCTAGTGTATTGTGGCTTTATGGCAATGAAAGCATACATATTTGTAAAGCTCAACTAGGAACAAGAGTTGAAAATTAGCAATAGCTATAAACTGTGCAGCATCAGTGTCATGCTCTTTATTGGAACTGCAGTATGTTCATTTGCGTCATCCTGAGAGAAGCAACCTTCTTTTGTTGCTATTCACACAATGTGAGAAAGATCTGTCCATAAACACTATCAAACGTCCTCACGCACTGTATACAGCCCTGGGTTCTACCAAAGTTCAGCATCCCTCTAAACAGTAATATGTAAACAAGCATGCATGACGGGGACCTCACTAGTACACTAAAGTAAACTAAACAAGGACACTCACAAAATGTGTACGGTCGTATGCACAGTGCACACCCGTATGCAGCATGACCTGATGAAAAGTGACTTTGAGACCTTAGTGTCCCGGGCTGTCCCCAAGTGTCAACCCTTGAGAGTATGTGAATAGAACATAACTACCACATCTGCAGTGGTTGGAGATGGTCTCCTTATTCTTCCACTGTGGAATGTAGACTCAGGCTCAGGGTAGGACGCATACGGTACTGGTTGACAAGTACAGAGCCCAATAACTCTGGACAAGCAGGAATTCCGCCATGGATTTTTGTGGTAGATGTCTGACCTCCCTCACTAGAGAACCGGCTTTGAATCCTGAGTGATGCGAATGCAATCCTACGGATTCTCGCTTTAAACTAAAGCTGTCCAGCATTGTTCCTTCTAGAACACTATAAACATTCACATCTGCAATGTATTACATGAATGAAAGCCCTTAAAAGTAGTGTAGGTCAAATCATGAATACTTTACTCTAATGTTAATTGTGTTTCCTATCTTCCCTAGTTGATACAGTGGAAAGTGCTCTTGCACTGGACCCTGCAGAATTCAAGACAAAATATGGGGTGACCAAGCCACAGCTGGATGCACCAGAACTAATCTTCCATTGCCAGATGGGCAAACGAGGGGGGATGGCCACAGACAAGGCACGTGCACAGGGATTCCAGAAGTAAATACAGTATATGAATTGATTACTTTACATAATAATAGTAGAAGTTTCACACATAGCCTTAACGCACCATGTACACCAAGATGTTGTTTTTACTGTGCAAAGCGTATGTTTTTAATTGTTTACAATGGGTGTGATTTTGGAAACTCCAGCAGCGTTATGAGGTGCTGACTGCAATGCTGAGCGTCTGTTTTTTTATCTGCTTGCTGAGAGCAGTAATATTTTCAACTCAGGCGTTTGGAAGTGTGTTTAAGTGGTGTGCCTGGCATATTCAGCTGGGAATAAACGCTTTGGTGGACAGACACAGCCTAAAGGATGACTTGTTGTGGATATGTAATCATTACTACTGATGGTCACAGTAGTCAGTTGAAGCAATACAATGTCTGCTGCTGCTCTCAGAGCCTCGCTGACATGTACCAGACAGTATACATTGTGGGCATGGTTTTCGTCACCAAATAGTATTTACAATTCATGATATACAGTAACTGCAGAATGAATGTCAAGAAGAACCTCTAAGGTTTGTGAGTTGGTCAGGTTACTTCCTTTGCATTCGTTCCTGTGGTTCACAGTCACATAGGGTTACAACAATTGATTATTTTCTAAGCAGTTCTAATATCGATAACTGACTAGTACATTTTTTTAAATACAAATCGATTTTTTAAAATACTAGTCGCATACGGTACTTAAAACCGTGGCACACACAAAGGTAGTGAAAATAACCAATCGATTCACAACATGTCACATGGTGTCAGGGCATCAGAGTATTTGAAAGACAATTTTCCCAAGTTTGTTCTATAGACAAATCCACAGAACGCTGCACCGTTGCAGTGCCAAACTGTGCAGCTTGACACTGCAGTTATTATTGCCGCTCTGTGGATCCATCTCTAGGTGGGTGGCATCAGATTGTTGTTGTTGCTTCCTCTACTATTGTGGAAGTGACTCACTTTTTTAAGTAGTTCGTCAGGTATGTGGGCATTGAGAGCAAAGCCCCACTATCTTGTATTGCTTAACCCTGTTTTCTACCCTGAGCCATCCCAGACTAGCATGTGTTGGAAATAGGTGGGGTCATGTAGCCTGGCGCGGCCAGACTCATAGCGAGGGTTCACTGATGTTTCCTCTGGGAAGAATCTTCAGTGAATCCCCGCTATAAGGCTGGCCAAGCCAGGCTAGGGGTCATGGGCCCCAGGCCAAGAAGTAGTCGAATCAGTTTGATTTGGGAGGTCTGAAGCTTATAGCCTTTAGGGACATTAGGATGTTGGAGAACCAAGAGGTACAGTACAAGCGTAGTCAAAGTGGCATTTAGGTAAACTCTTCTGTTCTTGATATCGTCAACTCTGACCTTGACATACTGTAATTTGCATTACATTACTGAGGGAATGTTTGGACTGAAAAAACGATTCCGTTTTACCAAGATGTATTCGGAAAGCCAAGTACGAATTTTACAAGTCAGAGCTTCCTCAACCTGCATTTGGTCCTCGCTCAAGATCAAGAGTGCTGAGTCATAAGTGAACAAGAACAATTTGCAGTTACAGGCTGCTTTCATGTCGTTAATGTATAGAAGGAACAGTAACAGTAAACAGTTCTATGCAATGCCATAATGTACATACATGTAATACATAAGGCAATGTACATTCATCTTTATGACAAAATGGAAAAAGAAAGACAATTTAAGGGTCTATTTCCTCACAGAAGTACAATTGCCTATTGCATTTTTTTAAAACTTACTATCATGATGCTCTTGTTTTGATTCCTACATTCGGTGCCTTTGTCTTTTGTTTCAGCGCTCGTAACTACGCTGGTGGATACAAGGAGTGGTCTGAGAAAGAAGGGAAATGATTTAATTTAAGAAGTTGGAGAGCATGATGACTAATGTGGCAGCCTTCTGCAATAAACTATTTTTTTAATTCTTTTTTTGAAAAATGTTGAATGTTTTTTTTTTTTTACAACAAATGAATAACTGCTAGCGTAACATTAATAAATAAAGTCATATTTTAACCTATCCTTTGAAAAATGTCAAACTTTGTGGTTCACTCAAGACATTGCACCACTGAACATCAACAACTACAAGCAAGAATACTGTACAACAATCAGGCTGAACTGGACCGACAACACAGAGCAAGCTGTACTGCCATGACAAACGAATTTCCAATGTCTATCTATTGTGTGTCTTCTATGTGATACAGATCTAAAAACTTTGAGCTGGGTCCCTTAATCATCATTGTTATTCTGCACGATTTTGACACTCAATTTGGACACTTTAGATTAGTGAGGTATTATGTCAGACAGTTAGCTGTAGCAGGTTTAAACTATCTACTAATAAGATGCCCTGGCCTGAGGGCGTACACGCATCCGCCTGGGTGACGGCAGACTGCTAGGCGAGCGCTGTCGCTTTGGCATGGGGGTTCAGATCAACATATGGAATGAATTCTGTACTGGCCATATATGGAGCGTGTTCGAGTGTACAGGGTTTGATTAGATCAACATAATGGAATGTCAGAACGGATCAGCTTCATTATGGAGATCTAAGGTTTGAGGTCAGATGTAGAGTTGCTGGCTGGCTTCATGGAGATCTATTCTAGATGTCTGGTGATCCAGTCTTCTCCATATATGTCTATCCAGGGTTTGATGAGGTCAGTGTCGTGATCTTCATATATGGAGGTGGCCATATATGGTGGCGTGACGTGTCACAAGGTGTGACCATATATGGAGATGGAGGCGTGACACAACGCACTGATGAGAACACGAACACATATTGAAAGCCTGTATTTTAAATTGTTATTAAAGTCACATCTTACTAGGTCTACCGTATTTTCAAGAATTTTGACTTTTTCCAGCTAAACAATACATTTTCTGGTGGGTGGTTGCACATTTTCAATCAACCAGAAGAGGGCACCCAGGTCCAATGTGATGAGTTTTTTTATTACGTGGGGTAGGCCTATGGCCTAATTAAACCCACGCTATACGTTGATTATATGTTGGAATTAGATAACCATCAAATTCCAAAAAAGGAAAATAATCCAATTTGGTGTGGTCACTGTGGCGAGTGAATGTATGTATGATTCCATAAATTATAAAAACAATTTCATAAAATGATTGATTGGCTGCACTCTGGAAGGAACAGCAAGCGACACCGTCGTACTACGGAACATACATTTGGCTTTTGGGGGAAGTAGGGGAAAAATAATCTGGCGCGAAGCAGGAACCTAACCAGCTGTTCAATTCAACAGCAACTCATCAAGAGAACGACACTGAAGATATGCTGAGAGAAATACATAAGGCAAGTTTTACGACTTCCTTTGTACCGTTATACACTATAGCTAGCAATTATTATTAGCCTAACCAAATGTCTGAAAGAGAACTGAACATGTATAAGCTTAGTATAGCCCGTGCGGCCCGTGCCTAAATTCAATTAGTTGCAGGCAGGAAACAATTTATAATTAGGAGGCCGCAGGCATTTTCAAGGAAATCAGTTCAAGTCAGTTCACAAGGAATTAAGTTAAGGCAATCAAATATAGTAGCATTCCAATGTTGCAAGTAACGAAAAATAACCCACCATTATCAGAGGGAGACAGGGAGTCATCTTTATTTCCTTTTTTTTATTTTTTTATAATAATAATATAACCGTTATAGATTGTACAATGGCTGATGCTGTTAAGGAAGCAGAGAGAGGTGCCAGCTGGTCAGGGTTCCTCAGCAGCCTCAGCAGCCTCAGCAACAGGAGGGTTGTTGGTGCTCTTGTGGTCTAGAGCTGAAAATCACCACTGTACTGGTAAACAATTACTGTATATGATATCACACTTACAGTAACAATGACAACCACAGAGTGTATAGTCTGACATAATTCCAACTGTGTCTTAATTCTTAAAACAGCACAGGACCTGCTTGTTCCACGGTTTGAAACAAAAACAAAACTGCTTCAAAGTTGTAGATTATCGGTAGGACTAACTGGCAACAAAAATGTTGTGCTATGTTTTGGCCATAATTAGTCAAATTTCATTTATCTCAAGAAAATCAGACCTGTCTGAAGTGAGTGGTACTGTACTGTACTGTACTGTACTGTACTGTACTGTACTGTACTGTACTGTACTGTACTGTACAAGGCTACAAGCCCTTCTCCATGTGGCCTGTGTGTGTCTGTGTGTTAGGCTGCACAACAGTGACACTCGGTGGTGAACAAACGCTATAATGCTATTTTCGTGCTCAGACACGGGGACAGACCCAGGGACCCAGCCACACACATAGCTATCTATAGGAGTGGTTGCACCACTCAAAATCAAGATACAACCTGCCTTTCCAAAGCTCAAAATGTGTATACTGCCTGTGGTGTCATCTCTGACTGTGTTTACAGTTGCAGCTGCAGGTCCATGGTGCGCAGATATACTATTGGATGAAGTCCAACCAGGTACACAAACACACGCATGCTAGCACACACACACACACACACACACACACACACACACACACACACACACACACAGCCTATACTGTGCATATTTTCTTCCACTCACGCTGCCCTCTGCCTGTGTTGGTCCAAACAGACTTGTATCAAAGCCTGTTTCCTTCTACTGTCCTGTGCTCTGCCCCAGAGCCTGGCATTCAGGAACTGCGTGGCTTCACTGACATGTATGGTCCCCCCCACTTCCTGCTCTCCCTTCAGGTGACCACTTGGCAGAAGTATTTTTGCATGATTTAATAATATAAGTTCCCTTGTTTATTCCCTCTTCAATAATTATTGAAATCAAATCATTAATGTTTTCATGTCTCTAAATTAAATTGGAACTACTGTAATTTGAGTGAAAATCTTTTATATAATGATGAAGGGTGTGATGAACCTATGTCAGTATTCTGTAATTTACTTTTTTTTCCTTTTCTGTATCCCTAGTCCAGAGTGGGTACGCCGTTCAGTCCAGGGTGGCGTTTGTGTGCAGAGGATTTTTTACATGGGCTTAGTCTGGTAAACGCAGGGGTGAGGAAGGACTCATTTTAGTTGGTCATCCATCATTAGTCAAAATATTATAACCAATAGATTGTCATCTGAAAGTTGCCTCTTCTCATCTTTTCACAGGTGAATATCCACCTCAAAATGGACACGGATGAGGAGAAATGTGAACGAATATTTAGGTATGCCTTTCTTGTCCCCAATTTGGTTTTTACAACAAGAAACGAAACATAATATAGGTTCAAAATATAGAAACATGTACTGTAGGACTCATTTACTAAATGGAAAATTTGTGTCATAGATGTAAAATACTCAACCCACCGCCGCAGCGACCCGGGTTCGATACGTGGCTGTGGTAGGGTTCTTAAAGGACCACTTCACCACTTTTCAACTTCTCTTCCTATAATTGGTCCTAACTAATGTTCATGATAAAATACCACCATTTTGTCCTACTCAGTCTGTGTCTCATAGGAAGGCTGTGGGCAGTTCAGAAACCCGTCCACCAGTGACATCATCGATGGTGAATCCAAGCTAATAGAAATGGCAGGCTTTCTTTTCCTGAAAAGTTGCAATGCAAAAGTTGAAGCCATCGTTCTCAAAGCCCTCCTATGAGACACAGACTGAGTAGGAAAAAATTAGCAGACAAGAGAGATGCTTTGGCAGGCACACTGCTTTCCTCCGGCTGCCTCCGGGTCTTCCCGTCCTTCCTTAAATATTTTGCCATGTTATTGTTTTCCATGTGTGCTTGCAGTGGGAAAATACAGAGCAAAGTTATGTTGAATGACCAGTCAGCAATGATCTTGGATGTCACCTGCAGTGCACAGTGAGTAGTGTGTGTGTGTGTGTGTGTGTGTGTGTGTGTGTGTGTGTGTGTGTGTGTGTGTGTGTGTGCGTGTGTGTGTGCGTGTGCGTGTGCGTGTGCGTGCGCATTTTGTTCCTTTTTATTTATTCAAGAATGTGAAATACCAAAACAGGATGTTGTTTAGCCATCCCTGCGTTATTAGACAACACAGTGGAGGTAGACAGGAGCGAATGACGTGGCACAGGTCTTGCTTCAAATGCAGACCTACAATGTTTTCAGTATGCACAATAAGTGGTTGATCCCTCAAGATGCCCCTTGAACTTATTCCTTCCTTCCGGTTGTTTGCAGGCTGCCAGCGTGCATAGGAGAAAGAGTCTGCTGTCAGGGAGGGCACCCTGACCTTGGAGCCAAGTTGCCAATCACTATCCCCACTGAAGCCATGGACAGAGGCCTCTTTGGAGAGCTCAGCCTCCAGCCACTCACCATAATCAGCCCCTGTGTGCTGCCATACCCCAACCTGGCAACTCGGCTTACACACATAAAAATATCCTTTACCTTTTGTATTACAATATGAGATGGACGTATCATATATCATAATAGTGTGTATATTGACATATGCAAAAATACTGTAGATATATATTATCTTCCTTGATTGTATATGTGACCAGGTGTTGGTTTACAGCCCCAGTAACTTGCCACTCCTGGGTCCCTCAGCTTTCCTCAATGACCTGCCCACTAGTCTTGATTGCCAGGACCTGGGATTGAGTGGCCTCCACTGCTCCACCTTCACAGGTAACCCTCCACCTTCACATGCATGCACATACGAGTGTATATTTTCTAAAGTCTTACTTGTTTTATGTTTATTGGTTATATGTTTATTCTTCTCACATCTAGATTGTGTTTTTAGTTTAGTTTTTGTTAACTCCCCCTTTTTACCTCCTTTTTGATGATTTCCAGTTTTTTGTTATATAAGTGTATGTATTTGTATGTCTCTAAATGTTCAGATTAATTGAAAATGGTGGACCCTATTGTAAACAAGTGTAATGCTTTATGGTGTCGTCCAGAAGACAATCAATGAGTGACATTCAGTGAAATCAAATGTCACATAAAAATGCTTGTTTGTTATACAGCTCAATGCCTTTCCAAAAGAAAGACTGCTGGTAATTACAACATGTCAAAGACTTTCAATAACAAAGTATTGCACAAATGCAGTATTTACCAAAATGCCTCCAAAGTTTACTTACTCTCGAAACCAGATGCCATCATACTGGACACTTATTTTCTTCTCTTTCTGTTTCTCATCTTCTTCTCTACTTTGAAAAAGTAATATGTAATGTGTGCTGTAGATCCTATGCACAGCAGTGGCACTGTATACAGTGTGGAGCATGAAAACAGAGAAGAGTTGGAGACAGAATGGAGCATTGCCGCTATAAAGCAGAGTCTCACGCTAATTCTCTTCCTGCAACACAGTGACCCTTTCACCATTCAGCTCTCTGATGTTATGGGTGAGTCACAGCTGGATACAGCTGGAACCCATTGCCTCTGTGCACTCTCCCCCTACGTCGTCCTCAGTGGGCCATGATTTCATAATTCATACTGTGAGATGTTTTAAGGAACCATATAGGCTCTATAGGCTATGTTTGTGTATGGGTTTCCAAGAACAAATTATAAGCCATTATGTATATAGTGGTTCATTGGTTTTCACATAATTATCAAACCTCAAAACAACAGAAGATTTGCCAGAGGAGGACAATTGATTATGAACTTGAGATGAAAAAGTAGAGCCCTCAATACCCTGGAAGTACATAGCACCACAGCCTTTTTGTACCATTAAATCATTAACATAACTAACAGATTTTCAATGTTGCAATGATCTCAGCAGAACACACCTGCCAGTCAGTAGTACCCATCAGGAATGAATGTATTGATAACATTTGTAACCCTCCTGCAGCCACAGAAGAGTTGTTAGAGCGACACCTGGAGGACATTTTGAGTCACAACAAACAGGCAGTAACAACAGCACTGCAGACACAGCTAAAGAATACATTTCAAGTCCAGAGACGGAGACACAAGGTAAGCCACATCAGAGGCACAATAAAGCCAAAAATGTTACATGTTAAATATTGCCTTGTTATAGTACCGTATATAATGCACTTTAGACTTATTTGTGTTTTTACGATGATGTGTCAGGCCCAAGAGAAGCTGTGCTCAGCTCGTGAGGTGATTGTGAGTTCTGTCATCTCTATTGTGAGCAGCAGCAGTAATGTGGACTTCAGGAGTGCCTGTCTGGACAGTATGAGGGTATGTAGGAACACAGCAGCATAATGCATACATATATTCTATGCTTAAAGATTTAGAGTGAATCTCTCATTTATCAACGCGGCGTACGCCAAAATATGGGCGCACGCCGAAATCGCCGCAATTTTGTTGCGTCCAAATATCACGTCAGGTCGGGAGCTGTCGTAGGCTTTGTCCTCACCTGTTTTTCTGTCGTAGACAAGCGGAGCAGCATTGTCTGACCAGCTGACAGGCTGTCACAGGCATCTAAACCTATGTATTCACTTAGTTCTAAATGTATAAAACTAATACATATTATACACGTGAAAAAAATGATATTTTGTAAAGGCATGTCATATGAAATTGGTAAGATATTTCCAAGTGTACAAGCAATTAAAATCGCACAATTAAAAACAATGTTAAGTTAGAAGTTGGAGAGTGCAGAGTAGACTGCTGCAGCTGTGTGTGTGTCAGTGTGTGTGCGTGTGTGTGTTGTTCATGTTGCAAAAACGAGGGCGAGGCTTGATTTCATAGGGCTTAATTGCTAGATTTATTTCAGCCGTCACATTTATCAACACTAGGGCTGAAATTAAGCAAGGATCAGCTGAAGTGCGATCACTTCATAAATGCCAAACCGACGCTCGAATTTGAGGCAGATTTTACCCTCCATTGATAAATGAGGGCCTGAGTGTGGAATTCTGTTATTCCTTTTAAATTGTCTTCACAATTATGACAAGCATTTTAGCTGTACGACCTTTCGATGCGATCCTTGTGAGCTTGTAGATGATCTGCTATTTTCACTATTTGTGAAAGATTTTGACTATTTTTGACAATAATATAGAGTCATAATCTACCGATATGTTGTTATGAATGTGAGCATATTTTGAAACTGAACAGTGAAAACAAAATGCCAAATGATGTAGTTTTACTCTTAACCAGTAGTTAACCAACAGACTGATTAATGAAATTGTTTTGGGATATGTGTGCTAAAGAGTAAACGGGTGTGACATATCTGCTCCCAGGTTCATGACACTCATGAGTTGTCAACATCACTGCATGATACACTGAGGAAGGTCATATCATGTAAACTCGTTCCCAGGAAAAAGTGCTACTTGACACAGGTGAGTGGTTGGTTGCGCTCAGTCATCCAGTATCAGCCAACCCTGGAAACATATGAGCTTTATTTGTATCCATAGTATTTTACTACTTTTATTACTTCAACAGATGGACACACCTCCTGATAACAGCACTCCAACCAGGAGAGAAATCTAAGAATCCCTGTGTTTCCATATGATCAGTTCTTGAATGTGTTGTGTTTTACAGTGAATGCAATGGAGGCAATTCCTTTTTGAAAATATATTTATTTTCATGCATTACAGTGAAAGCCATTATTATTAATTCATTGCCTGTTTAACAGACAGAAATTCAACAGCATTGTAAGATAAGTTGAATATAGATAGGCCTATGTGTTTAACTGTGGGCTATAGTTTTTTCACACAGTGTTCATTTAGAACTTCATTTAGGTTTATTTATTATTGTATTTCGTCCTGGGAAAAAGTTAATACAAAAGTACACAGAACACAGTTTATTGCAGTGTTTAAACATTTGACACACACATAATGAATGTATATGTAACACTGGTTGACTTTTGTGTAATGTGGAAACCAGTTGGTCCAGATTGAGATAAACAAATTGGTATTCACATGATATGCTCAAGGCCAGTTTGGTGAGTTGGTGTACAATATATTGTAATATGCAACACAGTCAGTGTACACAGTCAAGATGTCATATGAATTAGAATAGCAAAATGTACACTAGCATTTTTTATATACTGTTATGACCACCTCAAAGGTTGCAACATAAAGAGGGACGCACAACACGAGGTTAGATGTAAAATAATACATTTATTTACAAAAGAAAAAAAGGATAAAATAAGAACAACAGGTAATTAGCAAATTCCAAAATGGGCAGTAGATGGCACTATCTCTACCCTACAGAGTTCAATTTAATTATGTTACATACCATTCCAAATCATTCCTTCTGCTCTATTGTTTTGTAAAAAAAAAAGGGGGAAAAAAGGAATAGTAAGTTAGAAAGACAATACTGGAATAGATGAGAGGAGGTCCTAATGCACATTGCCTGAATATTGGTTCACAGGACTTATCTGTAGCAAGAGTGAATTCAGCATGTCATGCATGTCATTCAAGGTTCAAGATTGTATGTTTATTGTCACATTCACATTAGCCTCGGTGCATTCACATACATATGCTGGCACCTTGGCTAGCCATCTAATAAAATGACCAGCTCAGTTCCATGTCGACTCCTGAGCAGTAGGTGGTGATAATGCACCTAACGCAGATTGGCAGTCGCCGTAAAAAACACTAAAGGAAGTGTCACGTTTTGCTTTGTGACGCAAATTCCGGCCGCCAACGACGGACGGGAGCATTTTTCCCGCGGCAAAATGAAAAGTACAGTGACAGCAAATTGATTTCGATATTATATTGTTTTGTTATTATGCATAATTGAATGGTTGTTTTGTTTGAATGGCCTTTTCCAGGAATTGAGAATTGTAGCATTTGTAAAGGGAATCGCTTTGTTATGACTGAGAGGAAAGGCTAAACTAGCAAGAGACCATCACAACATTGATCTCCTGCTGCCTTCCATTCAGCTGCTACAGTTTTGCTACAGTTTTGTAGCCTACGAGCACTTGGACTGACATTTAAGACATTAAACCGGCTAACTAATCGAAATATTACATAAAGCAATGGCGTCGTTGGTCACATCAGAAGGTTTAAAGGCAGAACTGGACGTATTCGACATAGCATGCGACGATGATTTGGTTCTGGACAAGAGTAAGTAAATGGGGTATACTGGTTAGGTTAACACACACAATGTAATTTTTTTTGTTTTAGTACAGGTATAAGAATAACCACGTTGACAAATGTAGTTCCACTATTAGATTTCATATGATTGATAGTTATTGTTTTGCCAGTTGTACTCTTGATAGATTATTGATAATATTATTATGTTCTATCTGACTCTTTACTTTTTAATCATGCAGTGTTGGAGCAATGTATTTGTAACAGACTGGAGGCAGAAGACATTGTACCAGAATGGGTGGCTTTCAGCACCACAAAAAATGGACTCAAACTCAGCTTAGACACCTTGGAACAATTTGAACATGAGGTAAGATAATCAGACATTGTTTCTGTTTGAGTACCATGTTCGATAATATGCTGGAAGTAGAAGTATAGTCAATAGACTCAATTCACATACTTTAAAATAATCCTCCTGTTGCGTTTCATGTTGGCTATGTTATATTTGTTGCACTTTCTTGTTTGTGAGTGACATCATGTACGGTGTCGTTTCTGCACAGATTTTAACCAAGAAGCACAAAGCAAAACAAAGCGCAAAACAAAGCTCAAAGAGGGATGACATGCAAAACAGAACTAGAGACATCCACTCATTGCAGGAGTTGTATCCTTTCCACTGCACACAAACACACTATGCAGCAATTCTTCTTAAAGTTGCATCTGCCTATCTGGTGATGTCGCTATAGTATGTTATGCCTTGACGTAATTTGTCCAGAATTAAAGCAGAGGAGGAGGAAGAGAACCTGCTAGACTCCTACTCCTACTCCACTCCTGCTAAGGTGAGCTCTCAATTAGACTCGGTCGGAAATCAAAAGTCAACATTACATCTGAAATAATTCATTATCATGAACTTGTATTTTGAAATAACAGCCCGAAATTGTTCAGAAACAGCAAATTTGATGTTGAGTCAATGAAACTTGTAGTTCCATGCTACGGACAAGCTCATTTTCTATTTAATGTTGTATTCATTCCCAGTTTCTTTGGTGTGTTTTTGCATCTAGAGTTCTCAGAAACGTCCTCTGACTACCCCAGAGAATCCCCACTCCAAAAGGAGTGCAGCTCTGTTATCTAGTCCAGGACTTCTGCTGTCCCCTGCCAGCTTCTCTCCCAGGTACACAGCAAGCAATACAAGCCAGCTGTCCCATTACATTCCAAGAACAGTAGGCTGGGTTTGCTGAGCTGTTGGTTCTTAAGCCTGACCTGAGGCCGATTCTACAAATGTCTTCTAAATCCTAACGGTTTTCTGAAAACCGTCTGTTATTATATGAGTGTTACTCAAACGTTTTCATGTCAAGGACGCCCAAAATGATTTGGCTGCGCATCCACATCTGAAAATATGTTTGTTCCAGGGACCCCCAGAAGCAAAGTTTTTAGTTTAAAATGTTCACTTAAAAATATATGTATTTTAAAAGATTTGCACAAATTTTCTAAATTCTTGATTAGCCCAAAATATAAAATAATGGTTAAAGTGGTTCCACAGATGCTTTCTTGGTTTTAATGGGTATACAATAAATATTACTGGGATCACTTACTGTATGTAAGCCTTGTAAGGGATTTTTATAATGTACTCTCTCCCTCTGTAGTGCAACTCCTTCTCAGAAGTACAACCAGCGTGGGGCTAAGGGGGAGGTTGTGGTAACGTTTGGAGCTGTCCAGGGCCCTCGCTGGTCTGGGAGGAAGAGCCAGGGAGAGGCGGTCCAAGTAGGGCTCCTGGAGGCCCCAGAGGACACGCTGCAAACCACCTACAAGTACATGTTCCAGAGGCTCCGTGACATCAGAAATGGTGAGAGCCAAAAGTGAAGTTCTTTTACTTTTATTTATTTGGAATGAATAAAGTGTGGGTAATTTAACATTGTATAATGTATTCCAACTCGTGGGTTGTTAAGTTCCTCTTATTCCTCTTATTCTATTTAGGTCAGACAGGCCACGTGTGCACGCGCTTTTGTAATTTCAATAAAGAAACGCAACCATACCCTACTAGAAAAAAGTAGTAGATGGAGAGAAGTTGTCGAGTCTTATTTAGGTTTTACATCTATGCCATTTCCAGTGTTGACTGAGAAGATTGAAGAGCTCGGGGAGGAGCTGAAATCTCACTTCAACATTGAGGAGTTTTCACCTGCCTCTCTACCTGCTCAGGTACTGCAGAAATCCTGGTGAAAGTGATTGACGCTTTAAAAAAAAAAAGGGTGGCGTTGTCCTTGTAAAGATTACTTAGCATTTGTGTGCATTTGTACTTTGTATACTATCTCCATCTCTCCACATCTAGGACAGTGTAACTGTACTGGGTCAGGTGTGCTGTGACAGCAATGGGAAACTCAATGCACAGTCTGTTCTCTTGGAAGTGGGACCAGAGCAAGGTGGTCAGCAAGTACCTGTGGACCTATCGGAGCTCGGAGAATACTCCTTATTTCCTGGTCAGGTGAGCAGAGGGAACTCATGCCTCGCTCCAAGTTAGATCATGTTACTGATGTGGCCAGTGTAGAACTCCCACCACATTGTGATGATGTGAAAAATGCAGCATTGATGCATGCTCTGACTGTTAAGGTCACTTAGATATGTGTTAATGGCACCCCACAAAAATCACAGGTGTATCAATAGTTAAGAGTTAAGGAACTAGGAACCAACATTGAGGGGTGGTTTCTCCTTTGCCTATGCACTGAGGTCCGTGTGCAGCAGGTTATTGGACCACCCAGAGTAACAAGAGCATGCCATGGACCTGGGAATGAGTGTCACCCAGCGTCTGACCGAGAACTCTGACAACAGTTCATGTGAATAGGTTAATAATCGAGCACACAAAACAACTGGTGGAGTGAGACATGACACTGGTATACAGTGAGAAAGGGTAACGATTCACCACTGGCTGCATGTAGCTAGTCTCAATGCAAATGCTGCTGCCTACAGTTAGGGCTGGGGGATATGGACAAAACCTGATATTGTGAGAATCGACTATTGTTGCTTTGCTTTGAGAGTTTTAAGAAATAATCATAATTAATTCTAATATAATAACGAATTGAGTGGGTAAAGGCAAATAAGAGAACAGATGGGTGACTACATGACTTGAAACAACGATTATGCCATATCACAATCTTTAATCTTAACCGGATTCTGTGTTGCAAAAATATAATTAAATTGAACTGAGCATTTGCCTCTCCCAGGTGGTCGTGATGGAAGGAATGAACACAACAGGAAAGAAGCTGGTGGCTACTAAGCTCTATGAGGTCAGTGTCACAGTGCTTGTCTGGGTCAGACTCACCCATAAAGTGCTCACCTCACCCATAAAATAATTCTTGAAACCCCATGATGACATGGTATTAACTTGACATTTTTAATAATATCTTACGTAAATCTTTCCAGTACAAATCTTTTGATTGCATCATCTTTTGTCTTTTTAGGGAGTCCCTCTTCCTTTTTATTCCACAGAGGTGAAACAGGAGATGGATCATGGTGAGGAACACATGCCATGGGGAAGCACATTGTTCTGGGTATTGCACTGGAACTCTGAACTGACCTGTAAACATATAATCATAATAAATGACAAACAACTCGCCCCAGTGGAAAGTGTTATTTTAGTTAACAGTAATTTAGTATCTCCCTCCCTCTCCCTGCTGAAATCTGAAATGATCTTGTATACAGATTTAGTTGATTGTATAGTAGTCGATCTCTGTACTGCTTTCTTTCAAAACAATCCACTCTTTAAACACATTTCTTCCATGTAGCCCATGTCTTGTAATTGCATCATCATGCTATTATTATGCCCATGGATATACAGGGTGAACTCAACAATTATAAATTAATATGATAATACCTTTTTATATAATCACCAACATGAATTATGTTTACTACCTGTATTGGGACCTGTGTTTTCCTTATTCTTACACAGTCCCTGAATCATTGAGCGTGCTGGTGGCATGTGGACCATACACTCCTTCCAATAGCCTGACCTTTGACCCTCTCCTCGACCTGATCAATGTCATCGTCAGAGACCGCCCTGATGTTTGCCTGCTGGTGAGTTCCTGCAGTGCATTCTCTTGCACTTTCTCGCTCTCTGGTTCTCTCACATACAGTATGCCCTCTTTCTTATAAAATGCCACCAAACATCAGTAGTGTCCCCCAGTCTGTCACAGTTCACCACCATATTACACAGTACGCTACGTTCATACACTATCAGTGACAAAGCAACAGGCTACAAATCATTTTCAGTGGAGGCAAACAAAATTAAGCTACAAACTGAAGCCAGAGTGCCAGACACTTGCTGTGTGACCAGTCCATAACATTACAAAAGAAAACATTGAGTCTTCAGTTGACTTGTTTCGCTCCACTGATGCAGTGAAGCGTCAACCATCTGATTCCGTTTTATCACCATTTCAACTCCTCCTGCCTCCCCACAATTCCAGCTCGATTCCATGAATGGAATGTCTTCTTTTTGTTCTCCATTCATTGTGCCAATTAATTGGGAAGGTACGTTAAGCCTGTGCCACCCGAGCTCCAACATTCTTGTCATTAACTAGTTCCTTGTGCTGTTTAAACTGACCCCACGGAAGTTGTTTTTCAGGGATGTTCTAGCCTTTTGATTGTCCACAGATTAGTGTAGAGTGAGAGGAAACATAGAGAGAGAGTGACCCGATATTCACTGAAGATTTAACTATGTGCAACTACACATAGTTACTACAGACACAAGCAACGACAAAGATGCAGTCTTCAAATGACTTTCTAATTTATGCGTTTGTTACTGAACTAATCTCTTTTTCTATCCTGTATAGCTGGGCCCCTTCGTGGATTCTAAACATGAACAGATTGAGGTACAGTTTTCATTACCACTGATGCAGCTATTAGATAAATCATATCCAGATCCCTACATTATATCTTTATTTAAGTTACTGGCAATGTATTCTCTTGTAGCCAGACGATCAGAGATCTCCAGCAACATCTGGTGGTGACATCTAAAATTCTAAATTAAATGGAGTTGATAGAACGGTGGCAAGTACGGCTGCTAACACCCAACGCCTTCTGCTTTAAAAAAAAAGATCACTGATCACCGAATATGAAGGATTGTCTGAAAGTCTCTGCATTGGTTCAGCAATGCAGTTATTTTTCAAATCTCAGAATTAATTTGTTTCCACCCAGTTCAATTGAATGTAGATGTCACCAGATCTCTGATTGTCTGGCTACGTGAGGTGCATGGCTACATATACTCAGCAGTTACTTGACTATCAACACTGTCTATTTCCTAACAGAAAGCGCAGGTGACTGAGACATTTGAGGCCATTTTCTCCAGGTGTGTGGAAAGCATCGTGGAGGGCACCAAAAGGTACATTTTCTTCTTGGGCACAGTAACATCTTTGGTGTACACTCACTGATTGTGAAGCCTGGACACTGGACACCTGAACATGAAGGAGTTGAAGCTCGACTGCTGATCTTTACAGTTTTATTTGTAATCTCAGTCTGTCAACATGAAAACTAAAAGAAAACATACAATACATGCATCAAAGGTCAATCAATAATCATTACAACTGCAACAATAAACCTGACAATACATCTATAGACATATCAAATTAAATCACATTTATGCATTGGCATTGCACATTTCCCATACATAGCCTACATTTCTAATCTACACAATGCATCCAGAATCATAAACCACCAGCCCACCATAATACACAATAGATTGAGAGAATAAAACTATAAGAATTATAATAAACACTAGTGAAGTGCCCAACAGTACAGAGAAAACATCCAAACAAAAATACCCTTTTCCCCTTTCCAGCTAGGCACTAAATCATTGAGGGTTTTTTTTAATTAGATTTTTAACCTTTTGGCTAATCTTCCAAGAGTCCAGTCAGGAATAAATGAAAACATTACACAATACATTGCATTTCAGAAATACATTACAACACACAGCGTAACAAAAGTACCGATACCTCTAGTCGTCTACTCACTCATCCGCACACACTCACGCACACACAGTCACAGCATATGCCTGCCCACAGGCGGATACAATACATTCACCTATTAGTGGACTATGCCTGGCAGGGTCGTCCTCTTCCCTGAGACAGCTGTCCATGTGGGGATCGCACCAAACATTACTTCTGTTTGTGTGATTCCGCGTACAGTATTTACCAAATAATTCCTCCTGCTGCGCATGCCAAGCTGTACTTAAATAGCCCTCTTGTGACGGCCGGAAGGAGCTGGCTTCCGCTTCCGGTTATACCCTTCAAAATAAAGGTTTAGCCTTCTCGGGGTCTGTTGCACCTCGTGCAACGGCAATGCTCTGAAATAAGAGTCACTGAATGCATGTTTTTGTAGCAATGATGTTATGTAACCCAAGGCTTCTCCTCTGCTGTAGTGTTGGCTGTCGACTGCTGTTTGTGCCGTCGCAGAGGGACATTCACCACCACTTCATCTACCCACAACCACCCTTCACCCTGCCAGACCTCAGCAAAGACCAGGCTGAGGTCAGACACATATGCAACTGTTACAATCATACATCTTTGTTGTTGTTTCTTTCACATCTCTATTTTCCACTTTTTCCCCCTGACCTACAGTATGGCAAAAATCTACTCGCAATATTTCCCGATGCAACACATGGGCTACAATATTAGCAGTGACTGGGGGCTACAAAATGAGCAGTGAATTTAACTAGGATGTGAACTTGTAGATCGGCTATTAAGTATTTTTGCAAATTGACAAAAGTTTATAAACCTTCACTTACTAAGGACATGGAAATAGGGATGCCAGGTTGAATGCGGTTAAAGATTGACTGTTTATTTGGTCATTTAAAGACCATGGTAATGACTGAGATTGTCTTTCAGATAAGATACATTTTAAATTATATAACCGAATTGTGTAAATGCCTTTCCCAGAGATTTTTCGATTACAAACTAGACCTCAGTTCCCTGCCTCCATTTTCTTTTTAACATATTACAAAACCATTATACACATTTCAAATTAAGTTTGAGAGTTTGAGATTATCCAACATAGATTTTTGGAATGTAGTCATTTTTATTATATTTATTTAGGTTAGGTACTAATAGTCACATAGTCAGATCAGTGCAAACGGTATCATAATCAGTAACAACTTATTAATGTTTGTGTTATACAGCGAGTGACCTTGGTCCCCGACCCTTGCACCCTACTCATTGAGGGCGTGACCTTTGGCCTAAGCTCCACTGACATCCTATTCCACATGGCTGGTGAAGAGATCAGCTGGTGAGGAAGTGTCTGTTTGCACATATAGAAGTTAAACTTCTTGTTTTCACAAAGGTGTATTACCTTCCCCAGTGATGGGGTGAGGTAAAGAGAAGTGAGCCACTACATTATTTCACCAAAAATGTAAAGGAAAAATGTAAATATTCACATCCACAAACCTACGGTGACACTGCTACTAGAGTCTAGTAGTC
The DNA here is from genome assembly GCF_963924005.1 of Protomyctophum bolini. NCBI lineage: Eukaryota > Metazoa > Chordata > Actinopteri > Myctophiformes > Myctophidae > Protomyctophum > Protomyctophum bolini. Next base: position 14,504,568 of record NC_137871.1, on the reverse strand, counting down.
TACACACTTACCGGTATATTATGTTTTATCATCGTCAAAAGATCAACACCTGGATCTCTTTCTTTTAGTAGCCGCTGATGTTATCGTCATCAACCATTGTTTTGTATTTCAGTGCTGCCGGATCTGACAGATTTTCACGCATTCTGAAGCACATGTTGACCCAGAGGAGGTGAGAGAAACGAACATCTAAACGGAATCCACAATAAGCGTTAAATTTACAGCCTGTAAACATGTTGACAACTCCCCTTTTCCCTTCACCATGTGTGGATGAACAGCTATTACCCACTCTACCCTCCCGTGGAGGACATGAACATGGACTATGAGAAGTTCCAGAGCTATGGCCAAATGCCCCTCACCCCCGACGTTCTCATCGTTCCCTCTGAGCTACGCTACTTCATCAGGGTACCCAGCTTCCTTCCTTTTGCTGTAAAACCCCTTGCTTCAGTGCTTAAGTGTGAGAACTACTGATTTAGAAGGCATTTGTAGGACTCTGGTCTTAATTGGACAAAAGGCAGATTGTGAACTCCCCCTTTCCAGTCCAAAAAGCGGAATGGAAGCCCCTCAAATTGATCACAACCACATACAAATGATCAAAAGGATTTCACCTCTGGAAGTAGTTTAGTTTAAACTCTCGCACACATGAATTACCTATTAAGAACTGTTTACATTAAATAGAATGGCATGTGAAAGAGGGTGTGTTCTATACATACAGGGATGTAAAGCTTTAACGATTTCCCTGCACAAGGATCTTTTTTTTTTCTTCGAGTTTCTCAAATCGAGAAATTGAAATGGGACAATAATATAGTGAAGTGGCTCTTTTGTCGGTTCCAAACATTTCTACAAAAGTCCACAAAACACCCAGACTATGGCTGTACGCAGGCAAAATAATTCAATGTTCACAAGTTGAATGTCAGGTTTTTGGTTTGCATTTACTTCCATTAAAATGCATGTGTTCTCTGTGCTGCTGTTCTATTTGTGCTGGTAAAAAAAAACGTTTGTCCACCCAGGTGCATGCCCTTATAGTAATATTACATTGATGATAATGAGATTGAGACCATATAAACTGAATTCTGTTCACCCCATTATGCACACGTGCATACACTAAATATTTTTGTCTTGAATGATTATGCAGATTTCAACAAAATGTGTTCATGTGTCCGCAGGATGTGATTGGCTGTGTCTGCGTCAATCCAGGACGGCTGACCAAGGGGCAGGTGGGTGGAACCTATTGCAGACTGCTTATCCAGCGCAGTGCCCCGTTGGAGGATGGGAAGAGAGTCAGCCCCTGTTTAGCAGGCCAGGTGGTGAAGATTTAATGAACATTGAGAAATTGTTTTGTTCTATGTACAAAACTGGATTGAGTGTTAATTCAAAACCTAGAATATTAGATACGATTTAGCCATATTTTTGTACTATAAATAAATCATATTGTGTACTTTGTATGCTGCAGTCGTTTTTGAGGATGAGTTCCTCTTGCTGGGTACATCAGCCTTGTTTTTCAATAAATTATCTCCCTCTGCAAATGACAACATATGCTTATAATAAGGAAGGAAGACCTGACATGCTCAGCAGCATATTCCAAACAAATATATTACCCCCAGGCGTGAGAATTGTAGACCATTGATGTGGATTATTTCATAATAAATAAAAACCTTAAAATATCTATACGTCTCTCGAAAGGTAATGACTGTGTTGCAATATATTATATATCAAGTCACTACTGAAATCAAAATGATCTCAGTTGCTCCTCTACGTTAAGTTTCTTCAAAGGGGGAAAAACTAGTCTGGACACTACTAAATTATTTTATTGGGATTCATCCAACCCCAAATGACTCACCGGGTAAGTTTTGTTCGTTATAATAAATGGATCTGGTTTAGTCATAGAAGTGGTCAAACTCAGAGTCTGTGTCCTGGGTTTCCTTTATCTCTGAGATTGGCTGTTCAGAGAAACTCGCCAAGTCTTCACATACAACTGGAAAACAAAGGAGGCATCCATCAGACACCTAATATAGGCCTACCTGATATGCTTTTCAACTTATTTTAAGAGTGAACATACAGTACCTTCGGGTTTGTCACTGGCACTGCCTTTCTGGACATTTTCCCTTAAAGTACAGGTACGTCAAGATGAGGTTTGAGAAGGTGAACATCAATCAGACCTGTATCAGAATTTAATTAACTGTATACAGTCATACTTCTCTACCAAACAACAAAACTGTTACAATTACTTACTCTTTTTTTTGCATCTCTGCTTGTGGGGCCAAAAGATATTCAATGTCATCCTCTTCATCACTCAATTCATTAGAGTTGTCCTTTGGACTCTCTTTTCCATTGTCATCACTGATTTTTATCTCCTCTACCTCCTCTGGAATAGTATGTATGTTCCTGTTGGATCTGAAAATTAAAGAAGTGGCTTTCATGGCCATCATATGGCATATTAAGACCTAATCATGCAAGACCACAAGGGTCTTGTATGTTCTATATAGTTGTGAGGTGTATGTGTTAATGTACCTGTGGTTTTGTGGCGAGATGATACTGTCTGAATCTGAATCTCTTTCGTTCTCTGGTTCTGCTGCTGCTTGTGAGTCCTTTCCAACATCTTCACTCCACTTCTCTTCCTCTGCACCTCTCTCCCCCTCATCAGAGGCATCATCTTCCCCCTCTCTGCTTTCCTCACTTCCTACACATCTGTCCGCTTCCATTTCTCTGTCCTGAGTGGTGGCGGAGTAGTCCTCAACACTTTCTTCATCTGACCGTTCTCCATCCTCTCCTTCCCCCTCTGACCCATGTCCTTCTGTCTCATCCTCATCATACTCTCCATCCTTCTCTGGTAGACTCTTCCTCACAAACCCCTCCCCTTCATCATTCTCCCTCTCCTGGTCCTCTTGCTGGCTGCTCTCTTTGTTTTCGTCCTCTTCTCCTGTTTCCTCCTCTTTGCCTTTTTCTCCCTCATCTGCCGACACACTCGTCTGTTCGGCGCTGATGCTCTTCTCGCTCACTGTGTCATCTGTATCACCATTGTCTCCTGTCCTTGTGTTGACACTTTCTGACTCCTGTATGTGACTCACTGACTCTCTGTTACTCACCGATTGGTCTTCAGGACTTTGATTCCCTGATATTTGACTCACAGGTTCTTCTGATTGACTTAAGGACTCCTCGTTACTCCTCTTACTCCTGTTCTTCTCCACCCTCAACGGGGTGACTGACTGACCCACACTTCTCCTGATCCTGCCATTGCTTATCTCCAACGATCCGTCGCTTTCTGAACTTTGGTCCACAGAAGCTGAGGCGATGGTTGCTGCACTAAGAGTCCCAGATGACCAGTGAGTAACAAAGAAAAGAGAGAAGGATGGCATTTGTTTTTCCTGGGCTTCACTGGCTCTATACTTTCACTGTTATGCTTTATACATTTAGCTCGAATGAATGACATTAGTAGGAGGGATAAAGGAACAATGGTAGGTAATTGGAGTATTTGTTAGGGTAGTTAGTTGTTGGGGACGATGAAATAATATTGCTATTGCTATTAAAGAAGGGGTACATTTTTACACTGTTAATTTAACAATGACATTTACTGTGTAGGAATGATGACAGTGACAGTTTGTGGCTGTAAGGAAAGATTGGATTAGAAATGAGAATCTGATCAGGCCGCTTATTGCTTACTGCTGACGGCTGCCTTCATCGTCTGTGGAACGTTGTCCTGTTCTTCCTCTTCTCTCCCTCTGTTTTCGGTTTTGGCTGCTCTTTCTACTTGCTTGGCTGGAATCTGTGCTGGTCACACTGCTTTCATGGCCACTGGACAGACGAACTATAGGACACGGACACATGTAAACACAGGCAAGCATATAATCTGTCTGTCTGTCTAACTATCAATATACATATACAGGTACAGACAGACAGATGCAGGCTGTTTAGCCAATGTGAATCTCTCTTCTCACCAGGCTTAATGTCCAGCTCTTGAGAACGGTGATCGCTGCTGTCTCTGCATCTCTCGTCCCCTGTGAGTTCTTCCTTTGGCTTTGGACCTGTGCACCTCTCAGTCTCAACACGCTCCTCCACACCCTGCTGCATCAGACCCCAACCTGTATGCTCAGAAACAGAGGGCTGAGCCTGAGTCCAGGGAAGTCGGGGGCCAGGTGCCCCCCAGGAAAAGGGGCAGTCGGTCTGGGTATCAGCCCAAAGCGGTGGCCCCAGGAGAGGAACTGTGTGACGATAAGTGGATTCCGAAGAAAGCTGATAGGGCTGGACTGGCTGAGCTCTGTGTGGGGAGACGGGAGACGAGTGGGATGAAGGCCGAGGCCCATGGGAGGAACCCTGGAGGTAACTGGGCCTTCTGTCAGGAAAACGGGGTGACTGGAAGCGAGTGTGAGTCAGCCAGGAAGACTGAATTCTGGCATAAGAGGTGTCATCCAAATTGTAGTCCAGGTGACCATTTTGGCTGTAGTAGTCTTTTGGCACAGTACCTTTCTGGTTGTTCTTCTGACCTAAAGAGATGTAAGAAATACCAGTGAGGGGAGAGTGTGTGTGTGTGTGTGTGTGTGTGTGTGTGTGTGTGTGTGTGTGTGTGTGTGTGTGTGTGTGTGTGTGAGACAGAGAGAAAGGACCTTTTGAAGATGGTAGTTCTATGGAAGGCTGAGTTGCTTGTCTCTCTCTTCTCTCTTCCATTCTCTTAAGGCACTCCTTCAAACGTTTCTCCATCTTCTGTTGAAGAAACAACATATTTTAGACACACAAACTAAATTTCACACACAAAGTGTAAATTCAACTAAATTGAGGGCGTGCGTGCGTTTAAGGGGCTGTCCTGTCAGCTGTGTCATTAAAGAAACTGTAAATGGAAAGGAATAATTTTAAAATAGTATTCAGTCCCTCCAGCACTTCAATGAAGACGGAATAAAGAGATAACATTTCATCCAATTAAGAGAGAACCCCCCCAAAAGATAAAATGTATCTGCTTAAATTTTATCGTGTTCCAGTTCCAATTTAGTCTTCTCATTTTGTTGTTTCATCACTAACAGTTTGTTCAGCCTGTATCCTTCTAATTTCTATCCCGACCTGAAAATGTGTTTTCTATTTACTAAAGAGATGTAGAGACGGGGAGACACTTGATGGGTGATGGTGATTGTTTTTGCTTGATGTTTGAGTGAACTGCAGGCACCTTCTGAGCAGGCTCTTGCCAGCAGGGGGTGATCTCATCTAAGTACCTCTCATAGTCCAGCTGCAGGGGTGAAAGATGCAGGTACAGTGTAATCATGAGTTTCAAATAGTCCTACACCCGCCATATTGAGGACCAAACAGATGTTGCAAACAAATTAATTAGTTTAGTTAAAGGCCAATCAGACTGTTGTTTAGACAAATTGAAACACCTGTGTTGGTCCCCAACATGGCAGGCGTAGGACTACATTTAGAACATGGTGTCCATGACAGTAAAGTCTTGTCGAGGAACAAGAGTTGTATGTTTCTGTCTTGAAAATGACGTTTTCTCTCGATTGCTCACACCATGGAGCCTTGAATTTGTGGATGTTTTAGAGTCTCCTACTGGAGAGTCCGCCACCCACCAACCATTATTAGCTTAGGAATGCAAAAAACGAAATAAATCTCCATGATTTCAAGGCTTCATGGTGTGTGCAATTGATAGAAAATAAGTAATTTTTGGATGAACTACTCCTTTGAGTGTCATCATTGCCATGGCTTTGTTAATTTATCTGCTAAACGTTGAGACCACCACGATTGATTGATTGAATACTTTATATAGGCCTACAAAACATTTAAACAGCACACGGTACAGTCAGACATTTAGGCTAAAAGGATAACACAAAAAGGTCTTGTTTAAAAATAATATGTGGGACAGTGGGGTCAGTGGTGCACAATGCACATACAGGCCTACATGTGAAGGTCTCTGTCCTCTCTCTCTCTCACCCGTATCATTTTCATAGCAGCAGTGCGGGCCATCATCTCTCTCAGTGTTTCCTGGGCTCTCTCAAAGTCCTGCAGCAGCTGTCTGTTGTGCTGCTGGGCTCGACACTCTCTGTCCCTCAGCTCCTGCCAGCGCCACTGCAGACGTACAGCCTTGCTGCTGCTGCATGGAAGAACCAGTGGTGGAATAAGTACTCACATTGTTTTTACACAAAATATGACTTATGTTCTATCAATTACACAGCCCATGAGGCCTTGAATTCATGGTGGTTTTTATTGCTTTTGACACATTCCTAAACCAATAATTTGATGACCGCCTTGGCGGAGTCTTTGAGACTCACCGAACATTAAATTATTAGCGTAGGAATGCGACAAAAACAAAATAATCTCCATGAATTTACATTTACTTTGGGTAAAAGTACAACATATTGGCTCATTATGCAGAATGTCCTGTTTCACAATTAAGTTATCTTATGTCTACAATTTATTTAAAACTAATAATTTGAAAATAGCAGATCTACAAAGCTCACAACACATCGCAACTCGCATCACATTGTGAGCTTGTAGATCTGCTATTTTCAAATAGCCAAAAGTTTAAATATGGCTGGAGTGGTTAATGTATGTTTTATAATAAAATATATATTCAAGTTTTAACTGTAGTGGAGTAAAAGTACAATATTTGCCTCTTGAGATGTAGTGGAGTAGAATTAAAAGTATAGAAATGTGGAAATACTCCAGTAAAATAACAGTACCTCAAAATTGTACAGTACTTGAGTACATTCTGTACTTCGTGACTTTATACCACTGGGAATAACATGCGTACCATTGCACATAAACACATGGCCTACTGTATTTATGCTCATAAACAGAATAACATGCGTACCATTGCACATAAACACATGGCCTACTGTATTTATGCTCATAAACAGAATAACATGCGTACCATTGCACATAAACACATGGCCTACTGTATTTATGCTCATAAACAGACTGCCATAGCGTTTATTTAATTTTATCATCCACATACATGCACAAGCCAGGATAAGGCCAGTTGAATTGCATAGCACATATCAATAACAAGTCAATTCAAAAGTGCTTTACACAAAATATTAAGCATTGAGACACAGTAGTGAGTGCATTAATGCATAACACACACACACACACACACACACCCAATGACACACTAACTCACGGATGCTTGTAGTTGTTTCTCTGAAATGTTGAAAGGTCACCTTGCAGCTCCATCGTCTTGTGCTGTGAGACACAATTTAAAGCAGGGCCTGTCAAGCCCATATTAGCTTGTTGGATATTTATTGCATATAGGCCAATAGTGGTGGACAGTAACAAAGTACATTTACTTGAGTACTATGTGTACATTCTTGAATCTTGAGAGGCATATATGTAGGCCTACTTTCCCTGACTTTGTATTTTGGCCACTACATTTCAAAGACAACTTGTACTATTGACTCATTTCTCACTATATTTCTAGGAAGGAAAGGTATAGCCTACTAGCTACATTATGAATTAACTACTTTGAGCCCTACAAACTAGCCTTTACAAATTTGACAGAGCAAGTAGCCTAATATTTGACCTGGATCTAGTATCTCGACTCAAGTAGCCTATACCACTACTGGTTAAAACAAACAACCACTGGCTAATAAATAGCCTACATAAAGACTCTCAAGAAATGTGACATTCTTGCTAAATAAATCCTAAAGGTCTTACCTCTTTTTGAGTCCCAGTTATCGTTTTCTAAAGGGAAAAATAATAATATTTGTCACTTGTGGTTTGATGGAAGACTTTAAATGATATAGTTCAAAGCAGCCATAGCAAAGACCTCGGTGGCTTTCATTTGGACGAAGGATTAACATGGATTAAGGACACTACTCCAGGGGGAGGAACCGATGCTTATCCACCTCAAGCAGCAGGTTTTATTGTCACAGTGTGTGGCCTGCAACCCTGTTGATTCAGATTAATCACCACATTTAGAATTAAAATAAAGATGAAGATGCATGACGACATGAGAAATGATTTGGCACTTGGGAAAATACGACACAGAAATGTATACCATAAAAATAACAACAATAAAAATAGAATACAGATTATGATTATAAAATAAATACAATTGTGAGGAAAAGTAAGTAGCACATTTGTGCCTTTAATATTGGGTTTAAGAACAATAGGCCTACAATGATATTCAATGTACATTAAATACATAGATGTATTTATTGTAAATACATTAATTTAATACATATATGTATTTAATGTACACATAAGTCCTAAAATATGTTAAAAGGGCTAATAATTATTATTGTTAACAACAACACCAGCACCTGTCCTGCTCTGAACAATGAACATTCACTTGATAGGCCTACTGCAGCGTTTACAGCGGAACATATATATGCAGCAACACGTACTGGGGGGTTATATTTATATGTAACACATGCACTAGAAAGCGTCGCTCGCTCAAATCTCAATACAAGGCACAGGTTGTCAACACTACTCCAGTATATCAGCGGTGTTTGCATTGTAGTTATTTGATAAATATCACGTGGATGTCATCATGCCGTTAAGTTAGACGGCAAACGCTGCAATGATTTAGCGCTTTGATTTAGCTCCGTCTGTCCATCTAGGAAAGCAGTCCTCCCGTTGATTGCTTCTTCAAGTAAGTCGACGAGTTGAGAAAGAGAAAAAATGACCATAACCAGTTTTGCCAGCAACGTGTTCTCTCGGGTTGAGAGGGTGTGTAGCTACCTCCCCGTGGTCCTCAACACCGTGCTCGTGTTCTCCATCACGGGAGAGGTGAGCTACCTGGTCCTGATGGAGCCTCCGCTGGAGGCTGCTGACCGCACCAAGACCGTGATGTGGTCTTCCTGGTGGAAGGTTGTGCACCTGCTCGCACAGTACTTCATGTTGGGCAACATCTGCTGGAACGCCTCGCTGTTTCTGAAAACCGACCCCAGTATCAAAGGAGTGTTTTTGGGCGATGGCATGGGCCAGGGATGGAGGTAAACAAACAACACTGTTCAGGGCTTGTGTGGAGTATATATTGCGGAATCTTTCTGTTATGTCAAAGAACGATTTAGCTTTTAACCCTTAAAAATGACTCCCATATAGTACCCAAGTAACCATCACCAGGCAAGAAATGTACTCATTTCTCCACAGATACAATGGTGTTAGCTTTACCTAAAGACATCTAAATGAATTGTTGATGATTTCAAAGTTAACTAATAATTGGTTATCATTAGCTTTGGCTCGTATAGGCCTAAACAGCTGATATTGGGCATGACATGTAAAAAACAAGCCAAAAAACCCAAACATGGTCTTTTCTCTAGGTACTGTTACACCTGCGAGACACACACCCCCCCGCGCTGTTCCCACTGCTACGACTGCAAGGTGTGCGTCCTCAGGAGGGATCACCACTGCGTCTTCTTCAGCCAGTGCGTGGGCCTCCGCAACTACCGCTACTTCCTGAGCTGCCTGCTGTTCATGTGGTCGGGGCTCCTGTACGCTGTGGTGATGAACGCCGAGGTGTTCATCGTCATCCTGAAGGAGGGCGTGACACTGCACAGCGTTCTGCTGCTGCTCATACCCTGGATCATGTTGTTATCAGGTCGGTGTGTTTGTTTGTGTGGGGCAAGTCAGTGTGATGCACACACGTTTGTGAAAGAGAGTTCGTTTGACCCAGTAGTTTTTTCGTGGCAAGGACCCCCAAAATTGATACATAATTTATTTGGCCACGGACGGGCCCCCATCTGAAATGTATTTGTGCCAGGGACCCCCAGAAGAGAACATTTGTGTTCAAATATAAAATGCTATATTATTCAAAGATTTTCAAACACTACTTTCTCTTGTGACCACCCACTCTGACTTATGGTGCGCGTAAGAAAGGTGATGGGTCGCACACACACCAAGACTTCACACTGATGAAGTCTGGATAGCCTAAACGACGAACGTCTGTCATTCGATGTTATAATGAATAAAAACTAAAATGTAGTCTTAGTGTGTGCAACCCATCACCTTACAAACACTACTTTCAACATTTTTCTAAAATCTCTCAAAAATAGCAGATGTGCCTACAGAATCTGTAAACCTCGCCTGGCAAATAATTTGTTGAAAACAGACTGTAGACTGACTGCACATAAAATTTTTATTGTACCTCACTTTACTGTATAATATCGGGATGAAGATCCCAGACTGAATCTGTTGTTTTCAGGTCTTTATATAGAACCCCAGTCTGGTGCATTTTCACTGCCTGTAACATGAAACTGTCCCTTCTGTCTTCCTATAGGTCAGGTCTCAGCACGTGCATTTGCCTTTGCCTTCATTGCCGACACCTGCGTGGTAGGGTTCCTACTCGTGTCATCCTTCCTCTTCTTCCACATCATCCTGTTGCTGCGCGGCCAGACCACCAGAGAATGGTACTCGTCCCGTCGGCCCTATAACCTGGGGATCCTGGGCAACTTGTACCACTACCTGGGCACCCGCTGGTACCTCTGCTGGCTCTGCCCGCTCATCCCGTCACCCCTGCCTGGAGATGGGTTACATTTCCAGGTCACAGCGTCGCTGGAACCTGTGCGGTAACACACGCATCGCAAATGGTCGCGGTTTGATAGGCCGTCTCGGTTTCTTTTGGTGATGTGGAATGTGACTGGGTAACGAGGAGAGAAGAGAAGACCAGTGGGAGTATGGGAAAGGGAAATGGAGTTGCGGAGATTTATCTGGGTTTAGAGATAAGTGGCCTGGGTAGAGAAGCACCTAGATTGTAGTGCATGGTCATTAACAGCTGACCTTCCCTTGGTATCTGCTGCGAGAGGATGAGTTAGTGGACAGTTCTGTTATTGAACATTGATTAATCTAGACCTCTGAACTTCGACCAGTTAACAGTACACTCTACAGCAAAGCAAGGTGTGCTAATGACCTGACACGCCTTGGAAGATAACGGACAAAATCTAAATGTGTTCTAAACTCCAAGCACTGAAAATGTATTTAGACACTGAGAAAGTGAATGTTTTTTGTTTTGTTGGTATATTGTATTGCACATGCTGATTTCCTTTTGTAGTTTTTCTATCCTCAAAGTATTGGTCATTCATGAAGGTTTAGTGGCTAGTTTGCTGAAATTCACTTATTTATAAGGTCATAACAGTATCATGAGCCTCCTTTACACAGTTGTGTATTCGTCAAAAGTACCAAAACATAATGTTTACATCTTTTCCACATCTACTCCTAGTCTAGAGAAACACAAGTTGGGAGGATTTTGCCAATTCAAAACGAAGAAAATATTGCAAATGGTGTGCATTTAAAGCCTATACTCTATCCTACCATGGCTGGATGAATAGTTAACACACTGGATGAATAGTTAAATGAAATGGGGCAAGCCAAGAATTTGTGCAGAAAATATATGGAAATGGAATGTGTAAGTGTCATTAAGCTTATTGATTGCTGTGTGTATAAATTCTGGCTATTGGAAGCAGGTTTGCTCACATGCTATGTATGTAGTTTGAGGCTTTTAGTCTCTGTGTCAGATTACATTGCCTGTGTTGTCACTATGCATGTATTAATAGCTTAAAGCCTTACCTTGCAGACTGGACACGTTTTGCGGAGAAAACGCAAAACATCCAAGAAATACAGCAGTGTGCACTGTGCACCTTTGAGCTGCAATCCATAACTTATTAATGAATAAAACTGTAATTTAACCTCTTATGCTAGAGTATGTTAACCCATTAAGACTGGGAAAGCATCTGGGTAATTTAAAATTCTTGCATTGGCTATTCAAGGATAGCAGATATACAAGCTCACAGCGCCTCACGTCGTGTCGTGCTGTGAGCTTGTACAATGTACAGAGTACAGTATACATCTGCTATTTTTCAACATTCAAAGACTAATTTTGAATTACAAAAATCTTTGAGAACTACTGAATTAGGAGGCATTGCCGCATTTCTAGAATCAGTCTCGACTCTCAAGTCTTTAATGCAATCTATAGCACATCTGCAGTGGTTGGAGGTGGTATTCCGGTACACCCTGGTGTCAGGATTCGGGTAGGGCTGGTTAATGTGTCTGAAAGTGTGTATCCCCTGTCCACCTCTTGCATGAGGCACATGCACTAGACTGCATGGGCTGGGGTACAAATCCCAGGGTGGACATATGAAGTTATGGATTGCCGATTTAATTGCCAGTATTCTATTTCCTTCCACAGCTTGTTTTGTTTCCAATCATAATTTCAGCTAGAAACAACCGGTTCTAGTTGAACTTTCTTTATTTTTTCCTTGTTCCATTGTCTTGGCCTTTAAATGCAATACACATGCCTTTATTTTGATTGACTTTTTTGTTTGTCTTAATTGCACATAGGCTATAATATGCTACAATGTTGTATAAGTGTAAGTAATTGACATTTTAAATAGCCGGTTTATAATGTGATTTATGTTTGATTACTTGAATTATTCAATTGTTATCTGGCTTTATATTTAATTTTGTCCGCTGATACAATGATGTAGAGTAGACGGCCTATACTGAATTCACAGTTATAGCCTACATGTTTGAATCTGCTTTCATAACCACGAGTAAGTTACGTGAGAAATATAAATATTTTAAGTTTCCCTTTTTCCTTGATAAGCAGCCTAGTATAGGCTATATAGGCCTATACTGGTTGTCTCGAAAATAGACCAGAATATGGGCGCCGGTCGCCCCACCCAAGAGGCGCGCTCACTGGTGGTCTTTTCAGTGACACCTCGAAAACACCCCCCCGCCCTGTGACGAAATGATAAAAGGAGAACCGTTTATCGGGGATGAGAGAGATGAGAGAGTTGGAACGCAAGGGGATGTGATCAAAATCTGAGCCTGTAGGGACATTTTCACCTCAAACCTAATTCTTCGTGCGCGACGTCTATAGCCTACTCTACTCTAGCCTAGGTAGTGGAATTTATTGTTTACTAGTCTGTCGTCTCTGTGAAGGGATGCTGCGTTGGCGTTGATTGTACGACGCCGCGAGATGCGACTGATGATCCACGACAGTCAACTGTAAGTGGATGGAGCCTACATTCAAATCAACGGCACAGAAAATAATAGCAATCCAGTAGCCAGAGAGAGTCGGTAGGTACCAGTACCGTACCACCACCATGACTACCGAACGCCGCCGCGACATGTTCTGAGTCTGGAGACCGTATAGGCAGCAGCGCGCGGCGAAATGAAGGCGCCGGCGGCGGTGAGACAGAGGCGCACGCGGCTCCTCCTGCGGTTCTGCGTCTTTGGAGTCGGTGTGACTGCAGCCAGCTGCTTCATGCACTTTCTTCACGTCACAGGTGCGTTGCCGACGGTTCTTATATCCAGTTGAAATATGATGCTTCACACCGACTATAGACTTTTGAATATACTGCAACAAATAGGCTAAATTCAATACAATACAGTTGTAAAATGGCTCCATTAACTGATGCTGCATGGCATTTAGGCTATATAATATACAGGCCTAAATTTAACAATTTATCTGTTTATTAATTTGTATGCATGAACAAAAAATATATATATATATATATATATATCATTGTGTCTCTATAGAGTGTCGAGGAACCAGTGAGGATGATGTCTTGACCTGGTCCAAGAGAGAGCTCGACCATGAGAGAGAAGGCAACCAGACCTCAAACACCCCTACAGCTGGTAGGAAGTGTGTGTGCGCGCGTGTGTGTGTATGTGTGTGTGTGTGTGTGTCATGGAAAATAATAATAAAGATATAGTGCATGGTTAAACATTGATCACTTGTTGTGACTGAAGGCATTCAGCTGCACACCAGAGCTGGGGGAAAGGGCATCAGAATGTGATAAAAGTAGGGCTGGATGAGATTATGGTTATAGGGCTATGATAGTCCTGCAGGTTACACAGTCAAATTCTCAGCGTTACAGAGGCTACAAGTTTCCATGTGGCCATTCATTTATGGGGATTGTGTTGTGCTGTGTATAGTGTATGATAAGGATTTGCAGTTGGCAGTAAAGATACATTAAAATGTCCTCATGTGTGCATGATGGAGAGTGACATTCTATCTCTTCATCTGTTTTATCTGACCTGACCGTGTCATGCATCAATCTGTCTAGATCTTATCTGACCTGACCGTGCCATGCATCAATCTGTCTAGATCTCCCCATCGATCTTCATTGGTTTCTAAGTGTGCAGATAGATGCTTAGACACAGGCCTTTGAGGCTCTAGTTGCTAGGAAACGGAATGCTGAATTTCATGTCCTTGGATGCTGGAGCTGTGTGGAACTGTTCAAAGTGGCTGCCCTATCGTAATGACCCACTGATTGGTACCCTCTCATCAGGAGCTCTCACTGTGTGTGTGTGTGTGTGTGTGTGTGTGTGTGTGTGTGTGTGTGTGTGTGTGTGTGTGTGTGTGTGTGTGTGTGTGTGTGTGTGTGTGTGTGTGTGTGTGTGCCTTAAGGTGTGCGCATGCAATGCTAAAGAAAGAGGTAGATAGGAGAAAGTGAGAGAGGTTGTGGATGTACACAATATTATAATTCTACAATTGTTTATTTTGTGGTACTGTCAGTAAGTATTACATATCTGTGCGTTTGGATTTACAATAAAGATTTTACAGCTGAGATTGTAATAGTTTTAGCTTATATGTTTAGACACAAAGTTATTAAAGGCTGAAATAAAAAAGGGAAGCTATACATATTGTACTATGCCAGTAGAAACTCATAATATTATTCCTCATAGTAAAAGGAGACAAATAAGTCACTAAATAAACCTATAGGCTACATTCAAAAAAGTTCGAGAACAATTCCATTCAAAATCATTGTATTATCAATCTTTCTCTGATGTGCCCTTGTATAAAATACTTGTCATCTCCATATCAATGTCCTCACAGCCATTCATGAGTTTCCTGAGGACATATTTACCCCGAAGCAGAGGCAGCAGGGAGCAGTAGTCCTACATGTTCTTTGTGTAAGTATGGTCTTGCAAAAAAGGTAATTCAGCTTGAATGTATGGCTGAATGTACACACACATGCACGCACGCACACACACACACACACACACACACACACACACACACACACACACACACACACACACACACACACACACACACACACACACACACACACTCACCTACTGTGATTAGTGTCAGAGTCAAATTCACTAATACACTTGACAATAATCTGTCTTCTGTAAACCCTAGGCCATCTACATGTTCTACGCCCTCGCCATCGTGTGTGACGTTTATTTTGTGCCGTCCCTGGAAAAGATATCGGAGGTAAGGACTCCAGGAGGAATCATAAGTGCCAACAATGGAAAATGTTTCCGTAGTTTCTGAATCTATAGCAAACAAACAGATCCTATCACTGCCCTCACTGGCCTTTCCTTTACAGAACCTTCAACTCAGCGAGGATGTTGCTGGGGCAACCTTCATGGCAGCCGGGAGCTCTGCTCCTGAGCTCTTCACCTCCCTGATTGGTCAGTATGGGGAATGTATAATCATCGATACTGTTTGAGTTCCGTGTATTATCATCAATATCTGCAATCATATCGGTCTTCATCTGATTGGGCCTCAGAGCTCCAATCACCTGAAATCACATTGATCTTCATCTATAAAATTCACACGTGTGTGAAGTGAGCGGCGCTCTTATCATCATACATCATCACATTCCGTGCTCGGCCAATCAAATAATCACATTCCGTGATGCACACAAACACACAAAGCTGGCCATAGGGGCGCACCTCAAAAGTCACAATCCTGTGAAGCGAGGGGCGCTCTTATCATCATACATCATCATACATCACACACACACACACACACACACACACACACACACACACACACACACAAAGCTGTGCATAGGAGGGGCTAGCACCCCTCAAAAAAGGTTCCTGCTGATCCAAAGATTGGGCTTTGTTTTGTGATTTGTGTGCCTGATTTCCTGTGTATAATAGCAATCTCTGATTTAAAAAAAAAATGGGCTGTGGTTGCCATAACAGTAGCCTATATTACGATAACATAGTCTTCTTGGGCATAAGATAGGCATGTGTATAACGTCACGTGTCATAAAAAGTAAGTAAGGATCGATTAAGTCTAGTACTCCAACAACATCTACATAAAACAATGGGGTTTAATTTTTTGCTATTGTAAATTATCTTCACAAGTGTTTAAGTGTAGTGTTGTGATCAACTCTTGAAACTGGCTGTAGTCCCAGCTTTCCCTAGGTGGCATAAACTGTTTCCTATCCCGGTTCAGTTTCTCGTAGCTTCATATGATTTGCCTGCCATCAGATTTGAACAGGAAGCGCACATGAAGGTGTCATTTGTGTTCCCCGTTCGAATCTGCTGCCAAGCCAATCAAACAAAACGTATGCCACCTTCTGGAAACCCGGCACTACAGCAAAGATCATTAATTTAGGACTAGGACTGGTACATAAATAATGGTCTAATTAAGTAGGCAGCAAATTTGGCGTTTACCTGACAGTTAGGTAAGGAAAAAAACATTCTCTCTTTCTCTGTTCCTTCAGGAGTGTTTATCACAAAGGGAGACCTTGGTGTGGGAACCATTGTAGGATCAGCTGTGTTTAACATCCTAGTCATCATTGGCATTTGTGGCATCTTTGCTGGCCAGGTAATTTAAATGTCCACACTGGAAACTTTACTGTTGAGGCTCAACCTTCTAAGTGTTTTGCTCAAATTAAAGAAGTAACTGGTGTGATATTGATTCAGATTGCAGTCACATAATATATAAATGATATAAATGAACTGATTCCAATTATTGGTGCAGAATACAGACTATGTCTTTATTGTAGAAATATACGTTCAATGTTCTGTAAGTAACAATTGTCTACTCTGCACCGCCAGTGCAAGTGTTTGGTGATTTATTGGCAGTGCATTAACCCAAGTAGGCATATTGTAGGCTACTTAAATAAATAAAAATATCCAAATTTCTCGACTTCTCAGAGGCAAACATTATACTTTTCATCATCCTTCGAGTGCCCTCGGGATCTGCGACACAAGCTGCTTCCACTGGTCTCTGTTGTCTCATCGCCACACCAAGTTCACTCACAGCCAGTCCTGTGTCCCTACTCAGAACATCTGGAAATGTGAGAGGTCTTGTTCCTCTTGATGGGCAGGGAAGTCTACAGAATAATATCCAAAATGACCTGGTCTTTTGCTTTTTGTGGCAGTGTCCAGCAAAGCGGAGTTTTCTCGTTTTCTTTCTGCCACAACAACTGAATAAATCTGAGCTTTAGTGGGATGGTCCTTCCATGAGAGGTTCTGGACAGCATGAGGAGTCTTGTGTATGTTCCGTCAAGACGATCCCGAAACTCCTTATTCATTGTCCATGTTTCGGCACCATAAAGAAGGATACTTTCCACACAGGCTTTGAACTGGTTGATCTTGGTAGCTCTTAAGATGTCTGACTGCTATATAAGATGTAGCTTATTGCAAGCGCTCCAGGCCTGTCCTTTCCTTGTCAGGAAGTCCTTTCTGCTACTGACTACATATGATCCAAGATATTTTAATTCCTCAGTTTCTTTGATGGCACTGCCGTCCATGGAGCGGATGGTTGGGTGAACAGAGTCTTCATTCAGAAGCAGGCATTCTGTCTTTTTGGCACTGAGCAATAGACCAACTTTGGCTGCTGACACTTCTAGTGATGTTAAAAGCTCTTGAGCTGAGTTTATGTGTTCCTCAAACGAGGACGAGGAGATGGTATCCATCGCTTGCCTAAGGACATAGTCAACGACAATTACAAAGAGAAAAGGAGCGAGTGTGTCATCCTGAAGGATTATACTTTTACTTCACTACAATTATTTGAAAACGTTAGTTTAAACCACTTTAGCCTAATATATATTTTGGCCATTTGAAAATAGTCGATCTACAAGCTCACAATACATTGCGGTGTGACACATTGTGAGCTTTTAGATCTGATATTTTCAAAAGATTGTAATACATTGATAACATTTGAAATGGGACATTCTGCAGAATGAGTACTTTTGGTACATTTTGATGGCAATACCTTTGTACTTTTACTCAAGTAAATGGTGAATTCCAGACTTTTACTAGAGTATTTCTACATTGCCGTATTGCTACTTTTACTATCCCAACTTTCAGCAGCAGTCACAGATTTCCCTAGGGAAATTTAATTTCAATCTTTGTGATACAGTGTTACTAGACAGTAGACACCTTTACAAACACATTGTGAAGAAAGTTCCTGGTAAGGAATCTATTCCCAGATTTCTTTTAATGTCTAATTATTTGGTGGATTTGTGTTCATCCTTGAATACTGACGTGCACCAATAACTCATCAACCAAAGGCTAAGTGAGTGTGGACTATTGTTTGTGAGTCTGCATCTGTTACATAATAAAATGGGCATTGCTAGCAATTCAAGGGCTGGAGCAAGGCTAATGAAGTTGAGCATGCCATTTCATTTATTCTGATGAACACCTTTCTATTGATGTAATGTGTGTGTGTGTGTGTGTGTGTGTGTGTGTGTGTGTGTGTGTGTGTGTGTGTGTGTGTGTGTGTGTGTGTGTGTGTGTGTGTGTGTGTGTGTGTGTGTGTGTGTGTGTGTGTGTGTGCGCGTGCGTTCACTTTCTTAGCCCATTATTCTGAGCTGGTGGCCACTCTTCCGTGATTCTATCTTCTACATCCTATCCATCCTTGTGCTTATTCTGGTGAGAGCCTACAGTTAAACCATTTAAAACAAAAATTGCCCAAATTTCGCCCTCCCTCCAAATTGATATATAAACTCAGCAACAAAAGTTCGGAAACTTAACTTTGGTCCATTATGTCTCCTCTTTAATAATACCAATTGGTATTATTAATTTATATCCTTTTAATCGTTGATTAGTCATCTTTACAACAAGTTATAGATTGTATGGATCAGGCGTTGGAATGAGCAACACAGCTAAACGTGTGGGTAGCGCCTCTAAAAGTGGTTGGTATTCACCCCTTTGCTTAGTGGATTGGATGATTGCACTCTCCCACAGTAATATGGGAAAAGAACAGATATTGGCAATTTTTACACTTCATTAACTTTACACCCAGTGTTAGGGAACTCGGGACGAAGATCCATACGCAGCCACAACATCTTTTTGTCATTATTGACAATTTGTTTCATTTGCCTGATTCTGCTGCTTAACAGATGAGATCCCCCAAGAAGTTAACTTGTTTAGGTTAAGAAGTTAACTTGTTTGGGGCAGTATCTCTCTCACCGGCAAGACAGAACTTGAAGTTGTCATCATTGAAGGCAATGTCAATCAATTCAGAATCTGGGACCTAACGCCATCCTCCAGGATGATGACACTCGCCCCCACAGAGCTATAGGATCATCATTCATCACAGAGTAGTCTACCTCCAGCATTTTGGCCTGCCGTGAGTCTAGACCTCAACCCATTTGAACACTTGTGGGATCAGCTTGGACCACCCGCTACAGAGTTCCCTAACACTGAGTGTGTTTTACTGTGGGAGACTAAGCAACTCAAAGCAAGGGTTGAATACCAAGCACTTGCCATTTTGGCAATTCTTTTGGAGGCGCTACCCACACGTTTAGCTGTGTTGCTCATTCCACGAACACCTGATCTTTACAATCTATACCTCGTTGTAAAGGTGTATATAAAATGCAATACCAATTGGTATTATACAGTTGGAGAAATATTGGACCAATTAAGTTTCCGAAATTTGGCCATGGATCCCCACCTGAAAATGTTTTGTGCCAGGGACCCCTGGCACAAAACAGATGTACAAGCTCACACTGTGAGCTTTTGTATCTGCTATTTTTGAACAGCCACATTTTGCTGGGGACCCCCTGGAACACTGGCCCCACTTGAGATCCACTGCTCCGCTTGATTTCTGCAACTGCCACTCCACATTCAGCTCTATACTTGAAATGGCTGCGGTTAAAAACTCTGATGTTATGCATAGAGTGCACCACGATACAGTAAAATGAATGTTGGCACCTATCTGATCAACCGCTTGAGAAATATAATGGGAAAACTAATTTAAGTGGGGAAATGGAACTGCCACTTGCACTCTGAAGATTAAAGTGAGTGGAGTAATCATAGAAATGTAGGGGATTCTAATGGGAGAAAAGTAAAACATTCAGTGCTGTGATACTGTAACTATAAAGTGTTGTTGCTGGTGCAATTGCCATTTTGAACATTTGATTAGTTAGTGTTTTGGGGACTTTTGGTGTTATTAAGTTAACATATAATTAAATTTTAATTGCAGGTGATCTACGATGAGAAAGTCATGTGGTAAGATTCTGAGAAAAACACAATTATAGGATACTAGATTTAATTTGCAGCCAAGGTTATCTTTGATGTGACAAATTAAGTTTAGCAAAATAATTCCTTATTTGTGTGTGTGTGTGTGTGTGTGTGTGTGTGTGTGTGTGTGTGTGTGTGTGTGTGTGTGTGTGTGTGTGTGTGTGTGTGTGTGTGTGTGTGTGTGTGTGTGTGTGTGTGTGTGTGTGTGTGTGTGTGTGTGTGTGTGTGTGTGCGTGCGTGCGTGCGTGCGTGCGTGTGATGCCTTGTTTCAGGTGGGAGACCATAATTCTGATCTCTATGTATTTAATCTACATCGTCATCATGAAGTGAGTACTGACTGAGCACTGTTGAAAGAATGGAAATGCATGTCTGCACAGAGCCTACGTGGGTTTCTGTCTTTTTCCACCACTGTTTCTGTGTGTAGGTTCAACGGACCACTTCGTGGTTTAGTGGAGAGGCACTGTGGCAGAGGAGACCAGCCTTGTCTGAGCAGTCTGCGACGGACCACCGCTGTCGGACACATTGGAGACTGTGACACTGATATGGTGCCGCTAAAGCCAGGTGTGTGTGAGTGAGTGTGTTTGTGTGAGAGGGAAAGAGAGAGGCCACCATCAAGCTACACTAATTCGAGAGGATGGCCATGGAGTTATTTTCTTTTTTCCAAAAACATTTTTTACTATATACAACTATACATCAAATGATACAAATAGAGTCTCTTTTTATTGCCATATGTGAGATGGGAAACTCTAACGTTTAAAACAGAGCCTGTGGCACAATTCAGACTGCCAACAAAAGCTCACTCTATTCTCCTGTGGATACAACCAAATGGAAGTAGGCTAGTCCACGTCAATTTATGAGTGTGTCTTGTCTCACTATCTTGTACCCATTTCCTTCCTTTTCTCACTTTTCTGTAACTTCTGTCTCTGTAACTTCTCCATTTACTTGATCTGTGTCTTCTTTATCGCACTTTCTTTCCCTGCCTCTGCCATCTCCTTCTCCTGTACGCTCCGCCCTTCCCATCATTCAACAACACTCCTAGATGCGTGTGCAATGGCTGGTCAGGATTCGGGGGTGGTGATGGTAGATGAGCTACTGAGTCTACACCCTCATCAGCTCTCCTTCTCAGAGGCAAGCCTCCGCCTTCTCATCACCCCGCATTTCTCCCCCTACACCCGCCTGCGCATGGCAGGACGCATGGTCATCAATGAGGTACACCGCATGCTGGCAGACCCGAGGTTAGCCTGTTCACTCATGACATGTCATCAGAAAACCAGGGTTTTTCTCCCAAGTAGGTGGTTAGGAATGTACTAGGTACAGTAGGGCATGTACAGTCGGCAATATAGACGGTAGATACAGTAGGGGGGGGGGGGGGGCAGGTGGGAGCTTAGAAAGGTAGGTACAATAGGGAGGCTGGTACGGCAAGAGGTTGGGAATGTAGCTTGGATAATATGTAATACCATCTCCTGGAAAGAACAGTTATAAGATTGTAGTCTACTCACCAAAGAGCCTCAGGGTGGTGCAGGGGTTTCTGCCCAGCACAGAGACTGGGGTAAGGGGTTACATTCCTGAGTCCACAGTGCCTCCGACTGGGCGCTCCAGTGAACACAATTGGCCGTGTTCGCATGTTGGAAGCCAGCTGTGGACTCCTACAGATTGGTCGAGGTGCCTATTTGCACACATCCCAGTGAAACTCTTCACTGTCAACTGTATCAGAGCAGAGGACACATGTGGTTGTCTACCTTGTCTACACACTCCCCATGACCAAGTAGAAGGAGTCAGAAACTAAATTGGGAGACATTTTTAAACGACGTGCTCACACAGAGAGACATGGTCCATTGCTCTGCAAAGATGCATGTTAATAATGATCCAGCAGTCACCCTTTGCCCTGACCCTATCCTTCACTCCACTCTTGCACTCCACTTCCTTGCCTCTGTGCTTTTGCATGCTGATCCCAACTGCAAGTAAGAATGTCAGTGCCGTCCCCTCATCTGCAGCCATGCTGCTGTGTATGGATATTGACAATGTGTATTTGAAGACATGCCCGGTTGACACAGTTTCCCTTGATCCAGTGTTCATGTTCCTATGATGTTTGTATGATGTTCCTACATTGTTCCTATGCTATTCTTATGTTTGGTGGTCATCCAAATTAATTTCGGTTGAAATTCGGTTGAATCCTTTTAAAATAAATTTCCGTCTTCTCTTTCTTATTTCTTATACCCCACCTGTCTTTCGCCCCTACTTTTATTGTCTTTCTTTCCCGTTCCGCCCTCCACCCTTTCCCCTCTTCTCCTCCCAACCACAGAGGCAGAGGTTAATCCGTGCTCGGGGCCTAGAGGAAGGCGGAGCCAGCACAGGTGAGGAGGGGGGGTCATGCGTTGGCGGTCCGTGGGGGAGGGAAAACGGGGCGGCGGCAGAGGGAGACGGGTCATCCCTGGAAGGAGAGCGAGAGAGGGACAGGGAGAAAAGGATGACTGGAGAGGAGATCCAATCTAAAGAGGATATGGAGGAAGAGGAGGAGCAAGACGAAGACGAAGATGACGTGGCCCCATTCAGACCCTTCACCATGCCAGGTGAGTGGGAAACAGATATAACACACACACACACACACACACACACACACATGCACACATGCACACGCGTTGAAATTATTTGTACGTCTCCGCAGATACGTGTTGTGACAGTTTCAAGTGGCTTGTATCGTGGCCTGTGAGCATACTGCTTCACTGCAGCATTCCTAACTGTGCACTTCCACGATGGGAGCGCTGGTACCTACTCACCTTCCTGGCCTCTGTCCTGTGGATAGCCCTCTTCTCCTACCTCATGGTCTGGATGGTATGAAACACTCAACACACACGCAGAAACACTATGCTCATGTGGATGTAGATACACCCTGTGCGGTGCAGATGTAAAGTTCCTGACCACCACTGTGGTTCGAAGCCTCCATGGTGCCGGCAACTCTGTCACTGCGTTCGTAACTCGTATAGGTTGGTCAACAGGACGCAGAAGTGGGAAGAATAGCGTGATCTATCTGCCCTAAGCCCTCTTGGTGAAACTACTGTAAGAAGGCAACTTCACATCAAGGACAAACTTGTTTGTTTGTCTACTCTACTCTACACTACACCCTCCCAAGAGCAACCAGTAGGGGTCAGCAGTGACTAAAGGACTAGAATGGAGAAATTGGCATATTGAATATATTATTAGATTTATTTGATACACTGATAATGTGCATTCACAACACATGCAGGCACACCTTCCTGCTTCCACACATAGTGGATTCGATAGATATGCATAAATACTTGCACATACTCATACTCATTTTCTTCTCTATCTATTTTGTCAACTTCAAACAAATGGCACAGGGACGAGACAAGAGAATAAGCTCTGTCTCGGTTAATCCTCCTGCTGAAGCATGTTAAAACACACACACATATACATTTGGCTTCTCATTGGCTCGACAAAAAAGAGTCCACCTTTATCAAAGCAAAGAGAAATAGGGATTTAGATGCAGTGACTATCATTATTCTGACAACAGCATGCACAGTACACGTAGCTCTAGCTAGATAATTAGTGGGTTCAGTGAACCTGATATCGAACAGTTCTGGTTATGATTAGAAACAAGGCTTGCCAATAACAAAGGACAGGGCTCCAGTTAACGGCATGACACTCCAGATCAGTCCCATAGTAGGGTTGTACGTTGCCTCTGTTATTCCGACAATGAAGCCACCTCCAACAAATGTAGCTGTGAGAGAGACACACACACACACACACACACACACACACACACACACACACACACACACACACACACACACACACACACACACACACAGTTGAATGTCAACACTGCTATGCTATGCAAAATATTATGTGCATTCACCACAGCGCACACAGAAAAAAGGAAATGTCAGACAGTGATGTCTACACAAAGTCACATGCTTCCTCTGCAACTCACTCCAGGTGACCATAATCAGCTACACTCTGGGAATACCGGACGTCATCATGGGCATCACCTTCCTAGCGGCTGGCACCAGTGTCCCGGACTGTATGGCCAGCCTCATTGTCGCCCGTCAGGGTATGTGTGTGTGCATCATATTTGAACTGGGGACCCCCAGAATAATTATATTTGAACTGGGTACCCCCGACCTTGACAAGCACTTGAGTTATGCCTAACTCCTGAGTTATAGGAGTTAGGCATGACATTTAGTTTGGTTCCACAGATAGATCAGCAATTCTTTTTTTTTTTTTTGCCTCTTTCTTATATTCTTTAATAATTTGGACAATGTTTGACGGTTTTTTATAGTATAGTTTGTTGATTGCTCTTGAATATAATGTTTTCTCTTTAATGTTTTTTTTACATTGTCACTTTACTGTCATCTGGGGTTGACAACCACTGCAGTAGTAGATATTGACCTTGAATATGAATCTATTGCTGAGGTGGAAATAGCTGGCAGATACAGCACATACAGCAGTTAACCATGTTATGTAGACATTGTCCATGGTGAACCCATGTGTGTTATGACAATATTTTTGCTCTGTATTTGTATTCTTGAATGTGTATCTGTGTTGTAGGCATGGGGGATATGGCGGTGTCCAACTCCATCGGCAGTAATATCTTTGATGTACTGCTGGGGCTGGGTTTCCCCTGGGCACTGAGGACACTCATAGTCAACTATGGATCTGTGGTAAAAATCTGCTATTGCACATATCATATTACAGTGTAAGCAACATAAACTGAAAATGTATCAATTAATTCAAAACACACTCTTTTTAAGTGTTTAGCTTTATAGCTCATTGTCTGTGATGCTTCACTTACCAAGGTATCGAAAAAAAGCTGGTTCCCCCTTAGGATAAAACTCACGGGAATACGGCCAACTAAGTCTTTGCTCCATAATGCTTTACAGGTTTACATCAACAGTAAAGGCCTGCTGTATTCTGTGATTCTGCTTCTGGCTTCAGTCATGCTCACTGTGAGTACTATTACCTAACTGTCTGTACCTATCCATCTTTTCGCCTGTTTCCATGTAGAATGAAATAAACAAATACATATTATTGATGAATACTTGTGTACTATTTACACTAGTGCAAACACCTGAGTCTTCATTTAACTATAATGTAACTCTTTACATGATAATATATACATGTAGTAAATAGTTGTTTTGTGTGTGTGTGTGTGTGTGTGTGTGTGTGTGTGTGTGTGTGTGTGTGTGTGTGTGTGTCAGGTTCTAAGTGTCCATCTGAATCGGTGGAGGTTGGACCGCAAACTGGGGTTCTCTCTCTTGTCTCTCTATGCCGTCTTCCTGCTCTGCGCCATTGGCTTTGAAAGGCTGTAGTGGGCACGCACGTGCACACACACACACACACACACACACACACACACACACACACACACACATACACACACACACACACACACACACACACACACACACACACACACACACACACACACACACACACACACACACAGTCACACACACACACACACACACACACACACACACACACACAGAGAGATGGGGGGGGGGGGGGGGGGGGGGGGGGCAATAAATACTGTGATTGCTTCTACATACACAGCTACCATTTTTGGTCATATATGAACGGAATGCATTGAACAGCATTACTACTACATTGGTGGGCCAAAAACTGTACGTTTTATCTTTGATATCTGAATATTTTACAACATTTTATACCAGGCACCTCCAGTCCACGAGTAATTAACCTGCCGTCAAACACAATAATGCACTATGTCACACAACAAATGTATGTGTTGTATATATATAGTACTGTACCTACACTTTATGTGTAATACTTTATGACTGCCACGTAACCTCAATGATCAAACTATCGTCATATGTTTATTCAGTGTTTGGCTGCCTCTCAGTCAGTGTATGGTTATTTTACGTAGATTTTTATTGTATAGCTCTCTGACATAGCATGGCTGACCCACATCTCCTAGATGATTGCACTAAGCCACTGTTGACTTTACCATGGTAAATAATACCTCTCTGTCCTGAAAGCTTCTTAGCACAAAGATTGTGTTTCTGTTATGACTCAAGTCAGCACAAAAACAATGTAATTACAAAGATAATTTTATGCTTAAGTGTTTTAAGGACACTCCCTCCCTTGCATTGAATGCATTTGTTTGGAGAGAAAACTGAGTGTTTGTTGAGTGCAATAAAATCCTATGTTCTGTCTGTGTGTACATTTTTACTGTAAAATAGGCATATTGTGTTCAGTTTTTGAGAATGTAAACCATTAGTTTTCATTACTTTAATGCAAGCTGTATGGAAGCAGGCCATGCAAAACAGAGACAATGAATAAAGCCCAATTTATATACTTTTCTGCATGATGGTGTCACTCACAGCAAATAACTGATTTTTCAGTTAAAGTGGATACGCCACTTTAGTTATTTTCAGCGAGCAATGTGGTTACCGTATGTTGTGCAATAAAGTATAAATTAAGCCTAGTTTATGCGACGTCCCATGATTGTGAGATCATTCACCAAATCTGCCCGCATCTGTGAACATTTTCAAAACATTCCCAAAAACTAAAAGGTCTGGTTCTTTTATTGTTTGCATATATATATATATATATATATATATATATACACACACACACACACACACAGTATATATATATATCACTAAAATGAAATGTCAAATGTCAAGGTCACAAGCAAGAGAAGTGCAGGCAGGGTTTGCATCCCCAGGGACATTTATTTAATTTGTTTGTTTATTGGTTTATCAAGATAAAAAAGAGAGTTTGCCAAAACTGTTGGACAAACAAACTTGGATACATCATCAGTGTTTCAACCTGGAATCTTTGGGTGTTTCTGGGTCTTGTAACAGACAAGACAAACAGCTCCTCCAAGTCATTGGTTCCAAACCTTTTTATACTGAAGTACCAACTACAGGAGCGTATACCTGCCCTTTTTGTTCCATTCCTAAGCCAATAATGCTGCTGCTCTGACAAAACTCTATAATCACTAATCAGCACAACTGATAATATTTCTAATGTGATTAATCCATGCTGTGAAGCCCATTTCAGCATGGCTGGATAGCCTATTTCAACCAGCTCAGAAGAACTAGTAATATAAATATTTCATTCCACTTTTGTCTTTTTTTCTCATATCTTCGTATCTTCTCCTGCTGTTGGTAGTCTGTGCCTGCTAGCAGTTCCCACCTGATGTTGTATGGGAGTTCCGACTGATTCAGACCATACTGAATAACTGCTACTGTAGCTTACATAATGTCTTGGCGTTCTTCTGGAAGAAGCTGTGTATAAGGTGTGTTCAGCCAGGGATTGATCTCATCTCAGCCCCCAAAGCCCAAATACAAACATCTTTGTCCCGATGATGATGGCAGAGTGACATGCTGAATCAGGTGGTGTAGTACCTCTGGTGTTAATTAAAGACCAGGCCATTGTGGTTGTGTCCAACTTGTACATGCCATTAGTGAGTGTAATGACACTCGACCATGGATAAACATGACCTTCTCCAAGACACAGGCTGACGTGGTAGTACCTCCCCTCTGGCTCGGGTTGAGCCTTCCAGCGGGGTCAAGCTCCCATCATCGACTCCATCCTACAGTAAGTAGTAAAGTACATCTGGCTAGCTTCACAATGCATCACATTGTGAGCTTAGATCTGCTATTTTCAAATGGTCGAATAATGTATATAGTGTATATGCAGTGGAGTGAAAGTACAATATTTGCCTCTGAGATGTAGTGGAGTAGAAGTAAAAGAAGTATTGAAATATGGAAATACTCCAGTAAAGTAAAAGCTCCTCAATAGGAGTGGTGTGGGGTCACCACCATGCCATCTTGTGGTGGACATTTTCTCAAAATTTGATTTTTGCCACAGACATACAAAATAAGTGGTCACTGTGGTCAATAGGCCTAGTAAGGTGTCTCCAGGCCGAGGAAACTTTTTAAATATAGCCAGAAACCATAGGCAGAGAATGGGGAAGGCTGCCTTCCGAAGGCAGCTATTAAACAGTTGTAAATTGAATCTAGTCATATTAGCCAACATAATTGTGCACCTTGTCACCTTCACTATTTTATTCTATTCTATTCTATTCTATTCTATTTTATTTTATTTTATTTTATTTTATTTTATTTACCCTGTCATATAGTTGTTATATGCATAGAGTTGTATGACACCATCACTGTCTATTCAGATGCATCATGCCGAATGAATGGTTGTGTTATACGTGTAAATATGTTATTGACTAATTAACTGTATCGTTATTATAAAATTAAAAATATATGAAATTCAAATAGGCAAAAAATAAATTAAAATAAGAAGCCCCTTTGAAGCCAGTCGAACCAGAGTGGAACCATGAGTGGAACGTGATAATAGTAGTATGCGCATTGCGCATGCGCCGTGGTGGCATTCACACAACTGCATCAAGCAAACATGGCGGCGGCCGTCGACAGTGTTGTGAAAGTGTAAGTTTACCCTTTTTTATTGGAGAACAAGAACTACAACACCGATAAGGTTATGAATGCAGATTAAAGTAACAAGAGCCCAGGCGGCCTGAAAAATGCAAATGCCGCATTCGTGGCCTCGCAAGACAGCAATGATCCCCCAGAGGGTAACATTAGCTAACTGTGCTAGTCGTGCTAGCCGTGGTCAGCAATGTATTGAAATGATGCTACCACTGAGTAGCTCTTTTTCTTGACAAATTAGCCAGGCAGTGAAGTGCTTTGATAGTTTTAATTCGCGACAAACATCACATTATTACTAGCTGATGGTTCAAACACAAATAGGAATGTTAGTGATTTGTCAGCCTGCCTGTCGCATTTTTTAAGATGAAAGGGATGTGCTAATAAGCCACCTTTTGTTCTGAATATGCTCGCAGCACCACTGCGCTAGTCTAATCACAATGGAAACACAATGATTTTAGTTGTTGCATCTAAAAGGTGTCGCTCTTTACTGTCGTTTATTCAGAAACGAGGGAAATGGAACATATCTATCTAGAACAGAACGTATATACTAACATTTTACTGGTATGGGTAATGTGGGTATTACTATTTTTGGTATGTTGTGGTAAATGTATTTTTTAGGTACAACCGACGTAAGTGTAGTCTTTTTCTGGTTTTAATACCATTGCAAAAAAATTATAAAACCCACTTTAAGTGCTAATATATTCTGCTATTTTCACCACATTTGACATCTCTTTGACAAAAAAAAAAAAAAAAGTTGAGGTATTTGTTCCAAAATATCTTAATTTGATTTAGTCCCTACTACCTATCACCCTGTCCTACTTATTGTAAACTCTACTTCCAATAATATTCTGTTCATCACTGGGAGTCGGACTGATTATCTTATTTCTGTTGCCATCTTCCGCATTTCAGACTGGGCGAGCAGTATTACAAAGATGCTATGGAGCAGTGTCATAGCTACAATGCCCGCCTGTGTGCAGAGCGCAGCATCCTTATGCCTTTCCTGGACTCTCAGACCGGTGTGGCCCAATCTAACTGCTACATCTGGATGGAGAAGAGGCACAGGAGTGCAGGTCGGTGTTGGCAGATTTTGCGAGAGAAATAAGCAACCAGGTCTATGTAAACTAGCCCAAAAGAAGCGCCTGTTAGGCCACATGAGCAGTGAACGCTGTAACACCTGTGTGTAGTGAGGGGCTCTCTTACCATTGTACTTCATTCATTCATTGTCAATGGGGATTTAATTTTTTTTAATTTGTAGGACAAAATTAGCCGATTTGCTTGTCTACATATGACGTAAATTCTCCATTCATTGTCAATGGCATTTAATGTTTGTGTTAACACAAAAATCTACACTATAGCTGAATATAGGAGGGGCTAGTGTCCCTCAAAAACCTATACACACATTGGCTATTTGAAAATAGACAATTACTGTACAAGCTTGTAGAATGTCTATTTATTTTCTTCTAAATGTGATAACAGATTTATGGGTCCCTTTCCCTTATTCCTCTTTGCTTTTGTTGAAGTGAATTTAAGATCAGTCCTATTTCAACCATACAAATGCATCTGCGCTGTGAGCTTGTAGATCTGTCATTTTTAGATTTTTGAAAACTACACATCGGCATGCTTAATTGCAGGAAACAGTCCAAGGACTTTTACATTCTGTTTGACTAGAGGGACATATCTTCACAGTGTGTGTTGTTAATTTATTTGAACAGGTGTGGCTCCAGGGCAGCTCTATACCTACCCAGCCCGCCGTTGGAGAAAGAAGAGACGTGCCCACCCTCCTGAGGATCCACGGCTGGCCTTCCCGCCTCTTAAAACAGGTATTTGAAACATTCAGCTAGCCTTCCTGTCCAGTAGCCTTTTCTTTTGTCCCCTCACAAATTTAGTTGTGGGTATATAACTGACTTCTGTTGTTATATAGTGGCTATAACTAAAAATACATTGCATGGATGCACCTGGGACGTATCCTCACTCCTCAGTGATGTTTGCTGAGGTCAACCGGGTTTCGGGTCTTCCAACATCATACCCCTCACTCAGGCGACCCAGCCGGGTTTGATCAAATCCCGACTTACGTCCCAGTAGCTACTCTCGATCAGTCCATCAGGGAATGTGAAAGGCCACACAATCCGTTGCTCCGCAACTACTCTGCCGGGACTGGGAGGCTGGGAGCACCAAATTCTGGCGCGTGGAAGGACTAGGCTCTGTGGGTTGACGACTCCTGTCCGGGCCCCTCCTACGTCTCACCAGGTCCACTCCTGCTCTCACCAGGCCCAGGACCTATGCGTTGCACCAGACTCCCAGCACCAGGCACTCCATTCAGGAGTGGTGGATTATAATTGCCCTCCTAAAGGCCTCACGAGGTTTGTTGGGCTTCCTCCTCACGGAGGACACAGGCTGGGGCGCTAACCCATACTGCTCACCAGGGTGCCGTCTGCTTTCCGGCTGTCACCCGTCTCTCCGGTGGTCACCAGACTATACCTGGTTGTCACATGGCAACTAACTACAGAAGTTATCTAACGGCACTTTTCATAATAGATTAGGTGATTCTCTTTAAAGAACAAAGATGTTTGTTTGTTATTTATCTAATTTATGTGTGTTTATTTGTGTAATTTTCGGAGTGTCTAATGTCTATTGCTG
Source organism: Protomyctophum bolini (assembly GCF_963924005.1). Taxonomy (NCBI): domain Eukaryota; kingdom Metazoa; phylum Chordata; class Actinopteri; order Myctophiformes; family Myctophidae; genus Protomyctophum; species Protomyctophum bolini. The sequence continues at coordinate 14,473,336 of NC_137871.1, read as the reverse complement.
TAATTTGATCTGCTCTGCTTCATTTAGGGCGGGGTAGTCCTGACACACACACACAGGATGTGAGGTCGCCTTTCCTCCCCAAAATTACACAAAATTGGCGACACCCCCTTCTGTGACGAACACGGAACTAAATAACTCCAAAAAACCCTTGCTAAACCACCAGATGACACCGTGGCATAGCCGACGACATTAGCCTTTCAATCCTGGTGCCTCGGGTTCGAATCCTTCTCATCAGTGTTAATTTTAAGGTTTTTATGAAAGTCTGCCCACATTGTGAGAAAAGTCTATAGCGGTAAGAAAAGACCATAGCAGTAGTTAGACAAAAAACTGTTACAATGACGGAGGAGGCGCGTCGTCTCGAGCGAGTCGCCGTGCTGAACATTGTGAAGGCTGCTAGATCCGACTCGGCGCTGTTCAAGCTATGTACCGATCCGTAAATTATTACCCCCCCAGACAATGTCAGAGCCAATCAATATTTCCCACCATGGAGGAAAGATGGGCAGTGCTGTCCTCCTTGAATGTGATGCATGACTAGGGGCAAAGCAGTTCCCTCCTCCTTGAATGTGATGCATGACTAGGGGCAAAGCAGTTCCCTCCTCCTTGAATGTGATGCATGACTAGGGGCAAAGCAGTTCCCTCCTCCTTGAATGTGATGCATGACTAGGGGCAAAGCAGTTCCCTCCTCCTTGAATGTGATGCATGACTAGGGGCAAAGCAGTTCCCTCCTCCTTGAATGTGATGCATGACTAGGGGCAAAGCAGTTCCCTCCTCCTTGAATGTGATGCATGACTAGGGGCAAAGCAGTTCCCTCCTCCTTGAATGTGATGCATGACTAGGGGCAAAGCAGTTCCCGCGTGCGTCACAGGAGGGGACGTCGCCAATTGTGTGTGATATCGGGTAGGAAATGCACCCACAGGACAGACATCAAAATCTGCTGTATGCACAGCTTTGTGTGTTTACCACGGAATGTGAGGATTTGATTGGCTGATGTATGATAAGAGTGCCCCTCACTTCACACGAGTGTGATTCTTAATACACCAATTAGTAGAATGTATATCATCTCACATCAAGCAACGTCCAATCAAGCAACCAATCCAATACTGAAATAAATCCGTAAATAAAAAGGTGAATATTAGGTTTACGAATATGGTTTAGTAATCTATATTGATGATCGCTAATAATTGGCATTTCATAACACTTAAGGTGTCTACTGTCTAGCTACCCCCCCTCCCCCACCCGTGGCCAATCACCCAAATCACTGCACTGAGCTTGTATTGTATATCCCACAACAACTCCAATCAGCAAATGTCAGCCAAACGTAATGGATGCATGATAGTCAGCCCCCGTCTCTTTGATTCTGTCGTGTGTTTTTGTGTTGGTCTATTCGCTTTTTTGTCTCTTCTTTTGTGCGTGTTCCCACACAGCTGACTTGGAGCTGGGTCTGAAGCGTGATGCCTTGGGTGCAGCGGATGGCAGCAGCCTGGAAGCCTTGCTGAAGGGGGAGCCCCTGGAAAGGAGAGGGGGATTGTCAGATCACCGTGGTCCTGAGGATGACCAGGCCGTAGCCGAGCCTGCTGCCGCCGCCTCCGCATCCACCCACACTTCCTCTGGACGTATCCGCAAGGTCAGGCTTTTGGGGTCCTAACTGGGCAGCCCCATGAGTTTCTATGGCTCCTGAGAGTTGGCTTGATTGGTCTTTTATGTTTCTGTAGTTTGTAAGTCTGTACTGAGGCCATTTCTTTTTTTAGTTTTATAAAGTCAAGTACTGTGCTTCCATCACTAATCTTGGTTCTGACCCTTTGCAGAGAGTCTTGGACCATGATGACTATCTGGATGACTTGGATGACGACGACTTTGAGGACGAGACTCCTAAGAGGCGAGGCAAGAGCAAGTCCAAGGTGAATTTCATATCTCATCCTCTAAGCATGTGTGTTATTGTATGTACTGTATTTGTTGTTTTATTCTATTGCATTGTCAAGCCCAGATGACAAGTGTTATTTGTTTTAAGTGTCTTTTCTCCTGTGTTTCTGCAGAGTCGCAGTGAGAGGAACGGCAAGAAGAAAACGGAGGCAGCTGCTGCAGCTCTGGAAGAGAGGGACAAACCTTATGCCTGTGACAGTAAGTGAATTGTGTGTGTGTGTGTGTGTGTGTGTGTGTGTATGTGCACACCTACTGACGTACTGTATGTGCATGTCGGAGAGGGGCAGTTGTGTGCTTAGTTGTGTGGGATAGTTTTTCGTTTTTTTTTTTTTTTGTGCATGTATGTAAAAAGCAAGACGCATCATTATCTGTAAAAGAACAGCCTGCTGCTATGCATGCTTTGATTTGAAAGAGCTCATCAGGAACTGCTACAAGTTTGACAACATACTAAGTGGAGCAGCCACACAATATCTTTGTTCTGCTTTTCGTTTGTTCTGCTTTTCGTTTTCAAGTTCAAAGTTATAACCTTAAAAATAAACAAATACCGTAACGCTGCTATATAACTGTGTATGTGTGTGTCAGTTTGTGGGAAGCGCTACAAGAACCGACCGGGCCTGAGCTACCACTACACACACTCTCACTTGGCAGAGGAGGAGGGCGAGGACCGAGAGGAGATCGAGGCACCACCCACTCCTCGCCAGCCTGAGGAACAGAAGAGTGAGTCTCACTCAATGTTGAGAGAGAGAGAGGGGTGTATACAGTATGGGTAGATAGCGAAGTGACAAAACAAAATCATGGAATGCAGTAGTAGGATTAGGGTTCCCAGCACTATACTCTGTTTGTCAATAAAGCTGTTGCATTACATCTATTATCTTTGGCATATCCAATGCTGTGGTAGTAAGTGCAAAGAATAGGAGACATTTCCCAGATTTGATTAGTCCCATAAAAGGCACAGTGCATTTGGCTGACATGGCATTCAAGAGGTTGGTAAAACAAATACTCTCATGAAGGTGTTGATTTAAGAAATTATTGTATAGATACTTTATAATTTTTTAGATGAGACAGATCGCCGTGTAGTGAATTGTGTTTTTGTTTTCTGCCCTTGTTCTCAGCACCTAAAAAGGGTCCAAATGGACTGGCCCTACCAAACGACTACTGTGACTTCTGTCTGGGAGACTCTACCTTAAACCAGAAGACTGGCCAATCAGAGGAGCTTGTGTCTTGCTCTGATTGTGGACGCTCGGGTATGGACCAATATTTGTTTGCTTATTGCACTTACCTTGTATTTTGTGTTACCCATTCATTATCGGCGAAGCCAAACAGCTATGCAACCTATAGAACCATGATGTTTTTTAATTAACTTAGTCAATCACATTTCATTGTTTTTACTGCGTCTCCTTGTGTTCTGAAAATGTCTTCATTCCCACCTAAATCACCAGGACACCCAACATGCCTACAGTTCACAGCAGTGATGATGGCTGCAGTGAAGACCTACCGCTGGCAGTGCATCGAGTGCAAGTGCTGCAATGTCTGTGGCACCTCTGAGAATGATGTGAGCACTTCATCTTCCTTTCTTACTGCTGCACCTTTCCAGTGCTATAGTATACATAATCACCTGTGCTTCATCACAATGGCAATAAAGTTAACACTACTACTAAAGAGGGTGCAAAAGAAAAAAAAAAAAACATTCCTGTTTTGTCCCCAAAAAAGGAAATGGATCTACTCTTAAGAAATTGTGTTTTCATCATAATAGAGAATTCGTTTTAATCACCCTAAGATGCATTACTGCAAATATGTAGTGCATGTAATGATGCATGTAAAAACCAGAGAAGTACAGTTAATTGACCATCTTCACTTAACTAATCTCATATGGACAGGACATTTAGATCCCCTTTTGTTTGAAAGCTGTGTTGCCGAATAAAGTTTTGACATTTTTGAGCCCCTCCTATATACAGGTTTAATGTTAGTTTTTAGTTTAATGTTTGTTTTAAAAACGCCATTGACAATGAAGGGAAGATTTGCGTCATATTGTCTCTTTATTGTTAATGGCATTTAATGTATGTGCTAACATGAGTTAGACTTTAATATATTAGCACCCCTCACTTCACACGGGTGTGATTTTTATACTTTATCTCATGCCGTCTCTTGTTTACAGGACCAACTGTTGTTCTGCGATGACTGCGACAGAGGCTACCACATGTACTGTCTCAGCCCCCCTATGACCGAGCCCCCAGAGGGTACGTTTTGAAACTGAAATTACATGGTCTGAAAGTCTGGCACTATACTTAATGTTTAATGACGCCATGACGGCCATTTTTGTGTGCGTTTTCAGGGAGCTGGAGTTGCCACCTCTGCCTGGCTTTGCTGAAGGACAAGGCCTCCATATACCAGCAGAACCAGAGCTCTGCCACCGAGTGATTGTCACTACAACAAGGTTCACCCTCGGCAATGGGAACCCATTACTCCCAGTCCGCTGCTGCAGGGGCTCCGTCCACATACGGCCTCGCCTCATAAAGAATCAACTACGGAAGCATTGTTTTCATCTACTGCTTCAAAAGGGGTGGGGGATCATTCCAACATAGACCAACAAATAACTTAATTTATCATTATTGCCCTGTCAGTCAAGACCCCAAGCAAGGTGTGCTTTCATACAATTAACACAGTCATACATGTGTGAGCGTGTGTATGTATGTATGTATGTATGTATGTATGTATGTATATATATATATACACACACACACACACACACACACACACATATATATACACTTGCGTGCGTGCGCACACTCTGTACGGTATATGAGAACTGTGCATGAGGTGGAAAGTTAAAGGCATCAACGAATGCCAGGTGATCATTTGATCACATACGTGTAGCCATATTTATTCACCAAGGCAATGAGAAAATGGCATTTGATTAACTAGCAAGGTGGACTGCTAACGGTTTGTTTTGTTGCCAAATATCTATTTTTAACTCACTGGATGGGGACGAAAGAAAACCATCAAACAAATGGGTTTTCAATATAGATCCCATTTACAAGGGATATTGTTATTACTAGTGGACTTTTGTAGTGGCGTTTGTCTGCGTACCTCTGTTCAAAGCGTTTCTATATTGGAGAGGTCTTCTCTGTTGGTGCCAAGGTACCTAGTCTGAAATAATCATTGTCATCACTTCATTATATGATATCACTCTGCTGCTCTGGATGGTTATTCTCAAAGGCATTTTTGGTCATCTATATTTTATTCATAATCACTGAGACAGATTACTTAAATATGCCTTTGGATAAAGCAGAGCCCTATTCTTGGGGCTAGACTCTAGTTTTGAGCTAATCATGTTATGTGGACTCTTCCTCAACAAAGATAGAAAGGCATTCAGCTGGTGAGACAACTTTTGTCAATGGAAGTGCTTGAGTGTATTGCCATAATAATCCACTTGGCTCAATGGTGTCACTTAACGACCTTGTTGTTTAGGGATGATTTTTTCCTTTTCTTTTTGTGCCAATTATTAACCTCAAGATTCAAGACCTACACACAACACCTACTTTTTATATTTTTGCCATTATGGTTGAAAAGGCCAAAAGCCAGGACAGTTTGTTTTGATTTGTATCTAGTTACCTGAATCTCTTGATATCAGACTTTTGTGTCAATGAACTTATCTGGCACCGAAACCCTTTTCAAGAAATCATGTGTCCCTCAAGCATCAATCCCATAACTTTATATATATATATATATATATATATACACACACACATATATAAAAAGACCTTGAGAAATCCATTGCTGTCAGACTGGTGACTCTAGATTGAATGGTCACGTCGTGTTGATTATGTAACCGCTTTTATCATTTCCTTGTCCCACTGAGGTAGATTTGCATGCAAATCACACCCATATGAATGCACACAGACACTCAGACTATTATTTTTATTTTATTTTTTACATTTTGTATACCGTATATTACTTGATATTCCATTGGTATTGGGAGTTTTTCTAGTAGAATTTTGTAAAGTATACAGTATAGTTAACGGCTTAAATTGAGGGGGGGGGGGGCACTAATGCATTGTATGTATTGTATTGACTTTTTCTATTTTGTTATGACGGTGACATGTCTGAATTTCTTTTGTGGTTCTGATTCCATAATATGAGTATTTGTACTGGTAAAATGTACTTTGTCGTACTTTTATTTTTTACATTTCTTTTGGTATTGAAACTGATTTAGCGCTACTAAAATAAAAAAAATATCCATGTATCTGAATTACAACTGATTTTTTTTATGTCATGTTACAAGTTCAACGCATTTTACTGGCTCCAGTTTGCCTCCCAGTATTGAAACCAAAACGCCTGCCTCAGCCTCGGTTCCCGAGGCCCAGAGCAGTGGCTGGTGAATCTGCCAGCTGGAACAATTAACTGTTCTGCTGCTCTTGTCCTCCAGATGTCCCCAGTGTTCCCCTTGTCACACAGTTGTCAGTGAGTCTCTTCTGTTGCACCTGTGTACAGTAGGCTGTGTTGATTGTTCTCAGTCAGTGTTCCCTTGTCACGGTTGTCCGTCTTCTGCTGCACCTGTGTTGATCTTGCGTTTATTTGCGTCCTAGTCGCCCTGCCCTGTCCCCTGTGTACCAACCAGTTGCGACTTTGGAGTCTCTCCGAAGTCTGTCCAGGTGATGAGCAAACGGATTATATTAAAAATGCATAGCCTTTATTTTCACGCGAGTTGTCATGGAAGCATGCCCAACATGACACCAGCAGTACCATCAATGCATGTACAGCCTAATGCATACAGCACCAAAAATGAAGATTGGATTAATTGCTTAACACTTTTGGAGAAGCTAGAACAGAGGTAAGATAAATATATATCCTTAACTAATTGTTGTATAGCATAATTCTATATTAATGTTTCACACTATCTTGCTGGCTGCTGATCAAAGATCAAGTATGCTACCAAGGTCACACGGCCAATTACAGATTATGCTACATTGCTACTAAGGCTGATTTTAAGATCATTTATACGTAGACTAATATTTAATCAGTTGTTTGAGTTGAAGAGATAGGCCTATCAGTTGGTCAAACATTAGAAATGGGTAGGCCTGTTGATTTTTGCATATGATTTTTATATAGGCTTTATATATAGACGATTTTAAATTTTCTGTGTTATTCGTGTCCTCACTGTTTTGCCTGATTCACTGCCCTTTTAGCTATTATTTTATTTTATTATTTGATGTCTTATGCTTTTTTAAGCACGTTGAGCTGCATTTCATGTCATGAAAGGTGCTATACAAATAAAACAAATATTTGTATACAAGAATACATTTAATGTATTCTTTTTGCAGCAATATGGTAGAGGGTCATGAGAAACGGTCAAGAACTGAAGCTCACAGTCACAGTCATTCGTCAAAGGATCTCTGACCTTTAGATCTCCCAATTATATGATTGTATATATGATCTACTTTATCCACTCCTGGGATTTCTGTAGCCTTGGTTAACCACTCCCCCTTGAAATTTCCTTTCATTTGTTAAATACCATATTTCACTGTATATGCCAAATACACATTCAGCAAAGGAGTGCAGATCAAATTATGATTAACCACGAGTCACTGTAATCACAAGTTAGTGTAGATAAAATGCTTGTGTAAATCATTTTGGGCAGGCCAAATACTTGAATGTGGCACTTAGAGGACATTTAGTTCATTAAAAATGACGGACAGTCTTACTCCTTTTCGAAAAGAGCAACATATAACAAGAGTTCTTTCACAGAAGAGGAGTTCAAGGTCTCTTCTTAGATATGGAGAGAAACGGTGTATTGTAAACGTCAGGCATGTGAAACACCTGCCCATATTTCACTCTCCACATGGATATACTATACTGTATGTGGGAGTGGGACATAACTGTATTATCACTGGCGGGTCAGTAGAGGCCACAGGCTGCATGTTGCCCACCACTGTTGCATCATAACATGACAAATAATATTGTACTAAATAGTATTCTACAAAATATTCAAAAATGTACTTCGTAATTTGTACTTTGGAATATTTTGTTTTATTAAAAGAAAGTACTTTAACTGTTTTTAACTGAATTTGTTAACATTTTACCAGGAGTAGCAAGTACTCCAGTACTTTAACTGTTTTAAACAAAATTTGTATAGAGTATAGAGTATAAAGTAATCACATTTTGTACTTCTGAGTCTGATAAGGATCCCTTGTGGGAGGAGAACTGGTCCTTGAGAAACCTGGGTGCAAACATGAGCATACACTAGAGATGGAGAGAGACAGCGTGAGAGCATGCAAGTGAGAGAGCAAGAGAAGGAGAGAGATAATCATATGTAGCCTATCTCTAGAAAAATATATGGTTACCAATATAGGATATGGCCTAAAACCAACTATCAACACAAGAAAAGTTGGGTGCGTTAGACAAGGTCTCAAATTATTAGCCGTTAGGCACCCTTCAACAGGGTGGGCACTGGTTAGTGGTTACTGGAACACAGACTGCGCTTTTAGATATCTTATCTATTCTTTTCAGAGAGTTCACAAAGGCAAGATGGACTTCAATGTTCCAGGATTGATTGTAATGATACTCTTCTACTTGTTGGTGCTTGGAACCGGCATTTGGGCCTCTGGAAAGTCCAAACGAGTTGAGAAGAGTTTCCCAGGGAATCAAACCGAAGTACTACTCTTGGCAAGTCGGAGAATCAACGTGTTAGTCGGTATCTTCACTATGACAGGTGAGTGCTATTTAAAGTGTGCAGTTACATATGGTCTATGGATTAAAATGTGCTTAATATAGACCTATTGGTTAATAAGAGTTCAGAGTAGGCTATATATTAAATGTAATTTCAGTTTAAATAAGTGATAGTCCGGCAGCCGGGGTTGACGGGTGGGAAATTTGGTATATAGTCTTTTTTTTTATTGGCCTAAAATATTGTCGATATAGGTAGGGTGTCCCTCCCCCAGATGTCCCTCTTTGCGTGGGACAGTCCCTCATTTCCAAGACTTTTCAGGCGTCCCACAAATTGAGACCGTGTCCCACATTGTGACTGACAGGCAATATTGCATCAGTGTTCAAATGCCCTAATAGTTAGTCCCACATTGTGACTGACAGGCAATATTGCATCAGTGTTCAAATGCCCTAATAGTTGGCCTTCTGTTGTAAAGCTCTCTCATTGTCTCTTCCTGCAAGATGTGTTTTTAAGCCTGTTAAAATAGCATACAAATAAAAATAAAGCATGATTTTAAAACAAAATGTGAGACACCAAAGGAGTTTATACATGATAGCCAATAGGCCTATGGTCGAATATCAAGGCATTTAATAGCAACTCAACCCCGTCCCCCCATCCCACTTGTCCCACACAAGCGATACTTCTGTCCCTCAAATGAGCAGTTTGGATCTGGTCACCCTAGATATAGGCCTACATACATTCATGAATCCACTTGCTGACCGGCTGTGGGTATCGGGCATTCTTTTATAGGGGTTTCTTGTGACCATAACATTAACATCCCATGGCAGGCAAAAATGGGGCTATGGCTGTTTTTAGCCCAAGGAGTGTATTTTCTGCTAAACTAATGCTTGGAATGGATTCAGAATCATGAAAACCCCCTAGTTTGACTCGTGAGTCGTCACACACTACATTTCTGACAATTGTTTTTGCCAATTTTGGTAGGGTCACAAGAAACCCCTATAAAATAATTTCCCAGTACCTACAGCCGGTCAGCAAGTGGATTCATGAATGTATGTATACTATATAGACAACATTTTAGACCAATAAAAGAGACTATATACCAAATCTCCCACTTTAAACAAAAGAAGCCTGTCGGCTGCCGGACTATGAGGCTGCCCTTTTAACAACAGTGTGGGTAACACGCAAATACTATGGGAAATTGTGTTTTTATTATGGGTCAACTGAACAGAATTACATTGAATCATTTGTCAGAACTGGGGTCAGCAATGAGAGATGGCAATGTGCATTTGCAGATGTGTGTGTGTGTGTGTGTGTGTGTGTGTGTGTGTGTGTGTGTGTGTGTGTGTGTGTGTGTGTGTGTGTGTCTCTCTCACAGCTACATTTGTTGGAGGTGGCTTCATTGTCGGAATAACAGAGGCAACGTACAACCCTACTATGGGACTGATCTGGAGTGTCATGCCGTTAACTGGAGCCCTGTCCTTTGTTATTGGCAAGCCTTGTTTCTAATCATAACCAAAACTGTTCAATATCAGGTTCACTGAACCCATTCTGTAGCTAGAGCTACGTGTACTGTGCATGCTGTTGTCAGAATAATAGTTCATGATTGTCACTGCATCTAAATCCCTCTTTCTATTTGCTTTGATAAAGGTGGACTCTTCTTTGTCGAGCCAATGAGAAGCCAAATGTATGTAACAATGATGGACCCATTTCAAATCAAGTATGGGAAAGTAATAAGTGGTATACTGTCTTTCGCTTCACTTATATCCGATGTAATCTGGGTGACTGGAACTCTTATAGGCTTAGGTAAGTGACAATAGATTCAACTTCTTTAACTTTGAAAATGTTAAAGAAATAATTTTGCATGATCTAGTATTAATCTCTGCATGCAAACTTTTGTCACGCAACAAACTGTTGCATGTTATACTTATAGACTATGAATCTTGTGTTCCTAAATGAATCTTTCACACTTTGAATATAATATACTGTACTAATTGACTTTTGAATTAAATGTATGCATGTGTTCTGGATTACCTTTGTAGGCGCAACCATGAAAGTGATTCTAGAATTGCCCTATGCTGTCTGCATCTGCATCTCTGCTGGAGTGGCCATTATTTACACACTGCTTGGAGGCTTCTACTCTGTAGCATACACAGACATCATACAACTCATTCTCATATTTATCAGTATGGTGAGTACCTGAATTGTGTTCACCAACCGACTAAAGCAACAATTTACATTCTACATGATCTCTATCTGCTGACTGAGCAGTCTTCACGTGTGTCTCACAGAGGTTGTGCTGAAAAGTTTAAACTCTATGAAAGAGAACATTACACGTCCTGGTGTGACATTGTGCTAGACAGACGCTCTGGGGCGGATTTGCCCCGGGGCGACTGTTTTGGGTCGAGCATTCTTGTGTTCATGTTACCATGATAAAGGTCTGAGCATGCCAAAATAGTGCTTGACCAGTCAAGCACTATCACATCAGTATGGATTGTATGGTAAAGTTGTTTCTAAACACTTTGATCAGATATGATATCTCAATCCTTGTGTTTTTTGTAGTGGCTGTGTGTTCCCTTCATCATGATGAACCCTACATCAGTTGACATCACCAAGACTGCTCTCAATGCTACTTTCCAGGCCCCTTGGATTGGCAGTCTGGATGGAGGAACAGCATGGAGATGGATTGATAATTTCTTGTTGTTGGTGTGTGTGGAGAGAGTGCCTTAGTAAATATTTAGGAATCCGAGTTGATAAAAAACTTGATTTTAGATTTCATAATGAAAGTTATGATCAAAACTCTGCTTTCTATATAGAAATAAGAGTTGTTTTGCCATGCGCTACAGACAGAAAATAGAATCAGTGTTTTATCTGTTCCAGACAAAGAAAATAATATTGTCTGACTGAGAATTTATCATTGTATCATTATGTCCTCCGTGTCACGTTTTCTCTCTAAGACGTAAGAGAATCATTTGTATTTTTGTAGATCTATAAACCATTATCCTACCTCTTTCAATCCAAAACACTGAAAGTCTGAAAGGTGTTGTGTAATGCTTCAAAGTTTCAGAGTAAAAATGTTATGTGATTGTTTTCTACTGTTCTTTCTAAAGACTTTTGGCAATCTAGGCTATCAAGTCTTCCACCAGAGGACGCTGTCTGCCCGCTCTGCAGCCACTGCCAAAATGACCTGCTTTTGTGCAGCTGTCCTCATCTGCATCTTTGGGATCCCTTCTGTGCTGATTGGAGCGGTAGCTGCATCAACAGGTACATAAAAGAGCATTGGATAATGATAATAGAGAACAGATCACTGGCGTCTGGCCCCCTTCCATTCTCACCTTTTGGATTTTCCTATCTATTTGTATAATATAGAATATTAAACATGTAAGAAAGTAGGAGCCATGTGGCCTGAAACATCTCTTGTTTCTGTAGCATGAGGCCGGCTTGATGTACAATTAGATCTCCTGGCTATTCGTACGGCCCCTGACATGACAATAGTATGAAGAAGACAACCACATGATAACATGTTACGTTGCCCTCCAGTGTCACCCTAAAAAGAGCATGCCAGGATTTAAAGGAATGCACTGTCACAACTAGTTCCATGCAAGGGCTACTAACTTTGATCAGAGGTGAACAAGCTTCTAATACTCTCTTGTTGTTTAAATTCAGACAATACTATTCGGACAATATTATCAAGCTGTATTTGATAGTGGGCAACATCCCCATTCTATGCCCAAACCCACCTAAAAGCCCTTGACAATGACTGACCACCTTGTCCAACATCTCATTTATATGTGAATCTTAGACTGGAACCTGACCTCATACGGTTCACCCTCTCCATATGAACGTGGGGAGGCAGGCATGATTCTGCCCATCAGCCTGCAGTATCTGGTCCCTCCTTACATCTCCATTTTCGGCATCGGGGCTGTGGCTGCCGCTGTGATGTCTTCAGTTGACTCGGCTCTGCTTTCAGCCGCCGCCGTCTTTGCCTCCAACATCTACAAGAACATCCTGAGGAGCCAGGTGAGGTGGATTTAAACAGTCAATAGGAAAAAGATATAGTCTAGGGGTGAAATAACAAACCATCTTAGCAAATAAAGTTGCTGTTGGGTGTAAATTAAACTATTTGTAAGCAGCCCTCGATTGATGAAAGAATGACAAGGTTGGGTGGTCCCGACGGGTGTGTTTATTTACTCCAACACCGTGAAAGGATATAGAATAAATACAGTTACAATCATCGAATAATTTCATAGTTTAACTAATAAAATCTGTGCATTAAACTTGTCACTTCCGTAGTACAATCAACAATAAAAATGAATTTAAATAATTATAAGACGAGTAACACAGGAAAAATGCACAATAACCAAAAGTACCACAACCAAACGAAAACCAAACAAAATACAATCATGACAACAAAATAAGACAAACAATAAATAAAGAATATAACAAACTTCAAACTAATTAAATTATTGCAGAACCAACTGTCACCAGCAGTTACACTATTGTTATAATTGGTAGTTGTAGTATAGGTTGCAGTGGATGGATTGAACATTCTAAAGCCGAGAGGTGAAGATGGTGAGGATGAAGAGAGGGACACGTGAGCAGACAGCAGTTTAACCACTTGAACCCCAGCATCCATATTCTGGGGGGAATATTAGCCTAAAATAGCAGATCTTCAAGCTCGTGAGCTTGTGTAAGATCTACTATTTTTGGCAAAGAGATTTGGTGTAGGTGGAGAAAAAAGCAGTACAGAGCCAACTTTGGTCCAGATTACTAAGTCTAGGTTTAAGTGGTTATCAAAGCCAGAGCGTTGTGAGAGAAGGGGCGAGAAAAGCCCAACTTCTTTCAGCTTTTTCCTTTCCCCTCCAGGCCTCATCAAGAGAGCTACTGTGGGTGATCCGTATCACTGTGGTAGTGGTGGGCATGGCCGGTACAGCGCTCACCTTTCTGGACAATAGCATCATGGTATTCTGGTTCCTGGGAGCAGACATAGCCTACAACATCCTCTTCCCTCAACTTGTCTGTGTCCTTTTCTTCAGTGTCTCGAATGGCTACGGTTCTATTATGGGTTTACTGGTAGGGGTGTCACTGAGGTTGTTGTGCGGGGAGCCGTCAATTGGGTTACCAGCTGTCGTTCACTTCCCGGGCTGCACTGTGGAGGATGGCGTTTACGTTCAGTGTGCTCCCATCAGGACGCTCTCCATGCTGTCCGGCATCACTGCCACTTTGTTGTTCTCCTCCCTGACTTCATTCCTTTTGAACAGAGGCTTGTTTCCCGAGAGGTGGGATGTATTCCAAGTGAAGGCCCAGCGGTTGCAGCAGTTACATTTAACCAATGTAGCCGAAACAGACAATTTGACAAACTGAATGTCTGAAATCACAAATGAATGTTGCAGAATTGATGCTTAGAAAAGTAAAGTGTTAATACAACATTTTATTCATATCAGGAATAAAAATGTGTTGAATACATATTAAATAGAGAACGAGTGTGGTGGAGCTACACTAACTCCGACCACTTTCGGCGCCATGTTTGTTACAGGATCCATCTACTCCAACTACTATTGTACTACTTTGTTGAGCAAGCAACTACTTATTGGACTGTGTATACCATATTCCATTGACGTCTCTGTTTACTAGTGCAGTGTTGTCGTTTTCCATGTTTTCCTTATAATCTCGATACTTTAATAATAATGTATATTGTATATTTATACCATAATGAGTACTTTTATTTTGGCACTTTAAGTACATTTTGATACTAATACTACTTTTATTGAAGTACATTTTGAATTTTTGACTGCTGCTACTCGCAATGCTCAGACCATCGTGCCACCAAGGATTACCAGCAAGAGGAGGAACTTGCATCTCTGATGTTTATTTCACCAGTAGCCTATTGATAGACTATAGTAAACAATGCAGCCAATACGGCTTCACGTTGCGGCGTTCAGAATATGTTTTTTATGCTGTTCAGACTAGGCTTAGAGAGGAAGCCTTTTCCACTAGGTCGCTACTACGGTCGCTAGTAGAGGTAGGTGAACATGCTGTCCAGACGCTTTTAAACCAGCTGGCAAAAATGTGAGCACTTGCCCACCTCTTATTATTATTATTTTTTTGCAGAGTACTGTATATTTGTATGTCATTAAATGTTTTGATGAATTGAGTATGAAGGACCCCAATATAAACAAGCCCAATAGGCTTTCTTGGGTTTAAATCCTCTTAACAGACCTTGTATTGAACTGTACTTTCCTGTGCTTTTTTCTGAAAACTAATAAAGTATTCAATCAACCTCCATCCAGCCACCAACGTAATCAAAAAAGAACCAAGATTCCTTTACAGGATCTCCTCACTGGTCAACAAAAACACCTTGAAGACCTTAACAGGAGCCCTCGTACAAGGTTTCTTTGACTATGCATGCACCTCTTGGTACCACAGCTCCTCAAAGGCCCTTAAAACTAGGCTCCAGACTTCCCAAAACAAACTGGTCAGGCTGCTACTTGTCCTCACCCCCCGAACCCACCTCACCCCTGCCCACTTTGACCGGCTGGAATGGCTTAGGTTTGACGACAGAGTACAGCATCTTGCAATGGGTCTGGTCCACAAGATTCGATACACCACCAAGATACCCATAACCCATGTACCTGTCTAGATACTTCCTTAATGTTAACGAAGTCCACACCCACAACACCAGAGGAAGTGCAACGAACCATGTACAACCCAGATTCGGCACAAACAAGGGACTAAATTATTTTCGCTCCTACGCCACCAAAATGTGGAACGCCCTACCAACAGTCATTAAGACATGCAAATCCCTTGACTCCTTCAAAACCGCTCTCAAAGGGCACCTACGGACGGCTGCAATTCGAAACTGGCCTCCGTAAAATCTGAATCCCCCCACCGCCCACCCCTTTTCCCCCTCACTGTATGTTTCTTTTCCCTTTTTACCTCCCTTATGATGAATTCCCGTTCTGTTCTTTGACTATATAGAAGTGTCTATTTGTATGTCTCTAAATGTTTTGATGAATTGAACAAGGTGGACCCTCTTGTAAACAAGTGTAATGCTTAATTGGGTCGTCCACTCACAGTTAACAGTCTTTGTATTGTGTTTGTGCTTGAAATGTACTGTAATTGTGCAAACTGTTAATAAATATTTCAATCAATCAATCAATCAATCCCTCCCCCTCTCTCGCTCCATGTTTGTACTTTATAGCCTGCTACTACACCATCTCAGAGGCAAATATTGTGAAAACGTTTTACTCCAGTCCACTACAATTATTTGACAGCTTTGGTAACTTTTCAGATTTAGGTTAATATCAGATCAGCAATTTCTGTGTGACAAATTCTGAAAACATTTAGTAATCTCTGTCTACTTTTACTTTGGTAGGCCTACTATGTAATTTTGATGCCAATACATTTTCACTTTTACTTTTGCATACAGGTCTTTTAGTAGTATTTTATGCTGTGGTTTTGCCACAACTTAAGATAAAGATAAAAAGTTAAAAGAGTACTTCCACCACTGTATATTGTCAGACTCAGTGCTTGCCTTGCAACTTGCAGAGCAGTTGAGAGTCTGAGACCCTAAAAGCCTAATCTCCCCTGGCCAAGGGCCTAGCAGTAGATCTAGTTTTCCCACTCGGGTTCGAATCTAGGGTGCTTAGTCTACACACTTGCTAGATAATGTTTGTAGCCTACCTGTTAAGTTTTGGCTACAGTTTACCCTGCTATGACACATCTGGGGCATTAGGTGGCAGTATAAACCATCAAGTTCAGACGTCTCGACCACTGAAGAAGACAACCAGGAACAACATCCAGTATGATGATCAGTTTAATATCAACCTGATCAACTCATCATGTTGTCAACGTGAAGAACTTGTCTGCAAATCATTGTGAATTTCAATTCACAGTTGCCTGCGAGGTGAGATAATATTTTTTATATTGAACCAGACCGTATCATTGACGTAAAGTCAGCATGCTACAATAAGAAAATTATGTTTGTCATTGTGTGTGTGTAAACTAGCATATCACCCTGCAGAGAGGAGGTCCTGTTTACGTTCTCTTCATATCGCAGAACGCAGATACATGTTGGTTTATTACACACATTATGTGGCAAAACACGTCATACTTTCAAAACAGAAACTATATGTTTAACATCCCATACCCTCTCCTTCAAAACCACCATAAAAGAGTACCTGCAGGCTGAATTTTGTAACATGGTCCCTGTATAAAGGCTAAGTTTAACACCAGAAATGAGTGACCAGGGCTACCAACATTGGACTGTGAAAATAATCCAGGAGATGTTTTGGTGCATGTAATTTCCTGGTGAATTTTGAGTTTGATACTTTTATCAGGCTTGCTTTAGTAGCAAAAATGTACAGTATCAGCCATTAAAACGCAAAAAGTAGGCCTAATGACTGAGTGATGCAATGTAATCTTACCCATCTTTAAGTAGAAAAAGTGCCCCTCGGTCCACAGGTCTCCGCCAGGCCAGGTCAGGTTGTGGCCTCCTGGTGGCGCCAATGTGAAAAGGGTGTCATTTCTTCTTATGCCTTTGATGGCAATTGGATTATTTGAGGCATTTTGTTCAAAAATGTGTTTAGCAAATATCCACCTGTTGGTGGCGCTATAACAGGCCAATGTGAAAAGGGTGGGATATATTCCTCAGCCCAGTAGGAAAGTGCATGAAAGATTTCACGTAAATTGCATGCTGCATTCATGGTGGTGCTATAACAGGCCGTTCTAGACAGTTTGGGGCAGAGGTTCATCATTGGCATCCATCATTGGGAGTGTGCAAAGTTTGGCATTGACCGGGTAGGTTAAGTGTAGCAACAGTAAAAACGGCTTATTTTACATTCCACAGACCAGAAGACAGGCGTTCAGGTGTTAGACGGGATATCTCGTGTTGTGTTTATAGACTGTTCTGTTGCGTCTCCTCAAAAACGAGCACTTGCCTGGTAGGGCTAGCCTGGGTTCCAGCCTGATTCGCTCACGTTCCGCAGATCTGAGCATAGTGACATTTTCAGATCCGCGGAGGTGACCACCGAACTACAACATGACGTCACGAGCCGCGGTGAAGAGCAAACCACTGCCACCGCTCCAGCCCTTCTCTCTGTTTTTACTGACCACCGCTCAACGTTATTTCAGCTCCGGTGGTCAGCACACCACCGGAGCGGTGGTCACCTCACCACCGAAAATCCAGACTATGAATAGGCCTTTAGTGTTAACGCATGATAACCATTCATTATTTCAGTGAACATCTCTACTCTGTATGATTGCATGCATGCACTGCCCAGACAATGCAGGAGTCCTGCAGAATGCAGGAGTGTTGGCAGCCCTAGAAATGACCCACCCCCCAAATGTTTACTGTACAATGTACTGTGTATGTTTTTATTGCTACTAGTGTAGTGTTGATCTCTTATATATTTTTGTATATTATTGTATTTCTTTAAATGTTTCAATGAATTGAATACACAGGATCACAATGGGAACAATTCCATTGGGTTTTTTTGTGTTATCCTTTTGTATAAAGTAATCAATCAAACTGACCTCGTGACCTCAGAAGAATGAGACTTGATTTGTTTCGATACTAGAATGCTCGCCTCAAAACACAGTCACCCCGGGCATACAACCAGTGGAACTGCTCAGCCTGGTATTCCTAAACATAGTTTATGAAGTACACTATGCTTAAACGGTTAAACGTAACCTTATTCCCGAACTTAACCCCAGTAAAAAATATGCCTAACCCTAAACTTATTTCTAACCTTATTCTCAGTAAAACAAATACAAGAATACAAGAACCGCCCCACCGAGTGGTCGACGGAAAGAAATTAGGGTGTTTTTAAAGCGAGCATTCCGGTTACTGATTTTGTGTAAATGAAGTGTAAGTGTAAATGAGCATAATTTTGTTTTTATCCCACGATTTTTTCACCCAGTGTCAATTGTCTAATGTAATCCTGGGCACTAGACCCTCTCTGCAAATTGGGGAGAGCAACGGACTGAACTCATGCTTCCTTCAATGCACGAGGAGTCCAAGCCGCTTCTTTTCACCTGACAGTGGGAAGTTTCCCCGATAGGACATAGCGCATGGAACTTAAGGAACACGTTTTTCCAACCAGTTCCTTTCCTCTAGCCTGGCTTTTAGGCCAGACTCATTCGCGTCTGGCCACTGCAAGGCTACCAGGGGGAGGCAGTTTAGAGACCAGGATTACTGCATGCTTTTTGTGAGGGTACCTACCCCAGGGGACACAGGGAGGACATGCAAACACGGAAATGCCCTTTTGTCAACCCAACCCAGGGTATGGGGCCGGGGACTGATGGCATGCCATAATTACTTCTTTAAACTATTTTCTACAGAACAAATTATTCTAGATTCAGTTAATCTAACTAATAATAATCTCATAGGAATCTGGTTCACAGCTGACATGGAAGGCCCAGAGGTGCTTGGGACAGCGGCAGCCAACAGTGCTTGTGTGAATGATGTGAACATTAAGTCTAAATCCACCCGGGTCAAACCTAACGCCCTGCTACAAGAAGCGGCCCAGCTGAAAACGGAAGGCAACACTTTCTACCAAGAGAAGAACATCCGGTCAGCCATTGGCCGCTATCACCGCGCTCTGCTGATCCTCCGAGCCATTGACACCGATGTGATGATGGCAGTGAAAGGGTTTGGACCGGAGATGCCCGTTCTCTCAGCGGCACAAGAAGAGCTGCTGAGAAAAACACAAGTGGACTGCTACAACAACCTGGCAGGCATGTAGTAATTATGAATACTTTTAATGTTTACTCCAGTCAGTGTTGATGAAACAAAAATCGCTGACGAAAACTAAAACCTAAGCTATGATGACTAAAACTAGGACTAATTATATTGACAATTTGTTGTTGGGTCAGTCAGTGGAAAAGAGATCCAGTAGAATTAAAAGACCAAGTCAATGCAAGTTTGGTAATGCACCATGCCAACTTGTTGCATTACTTGATGGTGCGCTTGTTGCGCTTACCTGTAGCTAATACGTGCCTACGTGGGTTGATTTGATTTGTTGCCTATTCCTACTACTACTTTAATGACCTCCCATGCCTCATGTCTTCCCCTCTTATCTCAGCCTGTTTGCTCCAGAGACCAAGTGTCGACTATGCTCGCGTGCAAGAATATAGCCTGCGTGTCCTGCAGTGGCGGCCAGCAGACATCAAAGCTCTCTACAGGGCTGGTGTGGCTACTCTGGAGTTAGGGGATGCACAGACTGCTAAACAGTACCTCATTCAGGCCAGCAGGGGGCAGCCCAATGGTAAGAAAAGATCTGACACATTTCTGACGCATGCAAAATGTCTACACAAATGTGGTTTTTACTTAAGTAAAAGGAGCAATACTGCAATATAGAAGTACTCTGTTACAAGTAAAAGTCTGGAATAAAAAAATTACTTGAGTAAAAGTACAAAAGTATTGACATCACAATGTACTTGGGGCAGCAGTGGCCGAACGGTTTGCGGAGCGGTCTTGATATCGGAAGGTCGCTAGTTCGTATCCCCGGACCGGCACGTTAAAATTACCACCGCTGAAGTGCCCTTGAGCAAGGCATTGAACCCCTACCATGAAATGTTCTATGAGCAGGGCCTGGCTGTAAACAAGTTATTGAGCTTAGTCCAGTTACCCTGGGTAAACATACTTAAATACTCATTATGCAGAATGTCCCATTTCAAGTTTTCAAATGTAATAATAATGGATTGCATTTATATAGCGCTTTTCTATGCACTACGTGCTTACTCAAAGCGCTTTACAATGGTCCATTCATTCATACATTGCGAGGTGAAGCGGCGAACAGTCGACGCCAGCGTCCTCTTCCCACATTCACACGCCAATGGCGGCAAGCTCACACCGACCAACTAATTGGAGGCAATGTAGGGTTCAGTGTCTTCGACATGTAAACAACAGGATTTGGGATTCGAACCGCCGACCCAGGCATCATTGGATGACCTGCCTACCTCCTGAGCCACAGCCAGCCACCCTAATGATGTATATAAATCTTTTGAAAATAGCCGGTCTACAAGCTCACAATGCGTTGCATCGCAACATATTGTATGTTTTGTAATAATAATCCAAATGTACAAAGTAACTAAAGTTTTAAAATAAATTTGTATCGGAAATACTCAAGTAAAGTTCAAATACCACAATTGTACTTAAGTAAATGTACTTAGTTACTTTACACCACTGAAGGATACTTGCATGTGCAGGACTCTGTGTGATTGGCAGCTGATTGCCAATGGCGATATGCATTAGGTTGTACTTTGCGTCTATTACAGATGCTAATGTGAGGAAACACTTGCAGAGGGCAGAGGAGAAGCTGAACCAGGACTTGCAGAGGGAGAAGGCAATGTATCAAGGCATGTTCTCCACAAGCTCGAGGACCAGCTTAGCAGAAGAGGTCAACCAGAGCAATGGGACTGGTGAGGGAGTCCGCCAGCTGGTGACGGGGGTCTGCCAGCTAAATGTCGCGAACAAGTAAAACAAGCCTCGCCGTCCCTCTCTGACAGAGACTGACACGGCAGAGATCACACAAAACAAGACTGAGATATTGTTGTTATGACTTGTCCCAACTCGCTAAAGGCTAATTTATTATGCTTTAGCGGAGTGTTGTGCAACATGTCGCTAGACAGCTTGATGTACTGGTATTTGAGAACCGTGTCGATTTCTTCCTAAACTTCTTGACATCTGCGTCCGGAAGGCATGTGGCAAAAGTTTCTTCCCACTACAGTGGAGACTTGGGGTTTCATTTCCCCCCCAGGCTGTGGGACACATGGCACTACAGTACAAGGGGGATTGGCATAACCAATGACCATGTGATCCGCCTTCTACAGACGGATACGGTGAGGGATGGGTGGATCAAACTGTATTAACCCTGCAAATGTTTCCTATTAAACTTTTCTGCCATGGACAGGAAATGTTTCCGTGTTCCCGGAAGTTCTTCAATTTTGTCGGTCTCGCTTCTTAAAGGGGCTAAAACCGTGGCGTGTAGATGGCGCTGTTTGCAGTTAATGATGTGTGAAGGCCCCAGGTCAGCTAGTACCTTTTGAACAAAAACACTGACATGAGTCGCATTGGCATTTTCTTTTCCTTCGCATTTTGTGGTTAAGTGACAATACATTTGCATAACCATAAATTATGCTTAACATCTTCCTACAGCCTTGAGGTGTGCATGAAGAGAGGTTTGTATCTGAGTTGAAGGAAGGTTACACTCAAGGGAGTTCTGGAGTATATTGGACAGGTAGAGTGGAAAAGACAAAGTGTGCTGAAGATGGCTCAGAAATGGTATACAGGAGAGCTGGTTGCCTAGCAACAGGACAGAAATGAGATTTTTCAAGGGTCAGAAGTGAACATTACATGAATTGTATGAAGACTGTTTAGTACAGTGCTCAAAGCCCTCATCCCCTCAAATTGTGATTGTATGTGTGTGAATGTTCCTTTCATGTGCTCACTTAGTTGAAATAAATGTTTTATTTCATGTTGATGCTTGGATGTCCTATTCTAATTATTTGATCATAAATTATATAGCCTTGTGTTGTAAATAACACTATCGGATAAAATATACATTAGTCACAATACAGACATTAAATGTTTCTTTTATTAATTGTATTCCACAAAAAGCCACATTTGTCTCAAATTATGTTTCAATATTACACATTGCAAAATCCTGAGCACTGCTTCAAGTTGGAGTATTTGCTTGATTTTGGCTATTTTATTTGGCCATTATGATTGTACTTCGAAGGCAGTAATTCCAAATCAAAACAAAAGAGGAAGCTCACATTCTCACAAAGCCATTGTCACTGAACAAAGTCACGGAGCAACATGCAGAGAGGAGCGTGCACAAACACACTCATACACATCTTACTTAGAGCCACAAACTGCAAATACTTAGGACAGTAGTGGCACTCCCTTTGAATAAGATAACGTTAATAGCTTTTTGATTGTAACATTTGTGAAAGAAAACAACTTTGAAATGTTTCACTTCTTGGTCGATTTGCGTTTGAGACTCAGCGACCTCATGGAGCCAAACATTCTCCTTCCCAGGTCCCTCAACGAGCGAGAGCGCCGGAGGGGCATCCTTGTAGGGGACGGAGAGAAGGAAGGCGAGGAAAGTGGCGGAGAGAGGGAGTGGCAGCTGCCCTCAAGGCTCTGAGAATGAGAGAGGTTGTAGAGACTGACCGTAGAGGAGTCGTGATTGTCCTCCCTCCTTCCCCCTAACGGTCTCACCCCTTCCTCCAAAGTGAACTCCAGACCACCACGCCCCACATCTAGGGAGGACACCCAGTGTACACCCCTCAGGGGCGCTTCTTTCTGGATACGAGGCTCCAGCATTCCCTGGGACTCGCTCCGGAACAGAGCCCTCCTGGTTAGCCTAAAGCTGGAACTGTGCTTCTCCCAGCCGGTCTTCTCAGTCTTGTTTGAGGAGCTGGGGGAGCCTTCTACTTTGGGTCTCTTGTCTTTTCCACTGGTCATGGCCTTCGCCTTCCTCCAGCTTCCGCTGCTATTTCTCCGCCTCCACCCATATCCATATTCTTCTCTGTCGATCTCCTCCTTTTCGCTCTCTAATTCTTTCCCCCGGAAACGACCCTCCAGGCCCCTCCAGAGTTTTTTGGAGGATTTCCTGGGCGTTGGGGCTGCCGTTTGTTCCTCTGCCTCTCCATCATTGTCCCAGGTAGAAGCATAATTCTCTCTGTTGCTGGTGAAGCTGCTAACTGTAGACGCTCTGATCAACTCACGGGTCATGTGCTTCCCTTTGTAGAGACCCCCTCCCTCCGCCCTCCTCCAACTACCACCCGTGCTTCCACTGCCCTGTCGGAGTGATCCTCCACGCGGTCGTATGCCTTGGTGATCCAGTGGCGAGCCTTCAGTCCGGAGCCGTGGCAGGGAACACTGGGTGGGAGCATCCCGCCGAAACACAGATAGAGGTGTGGGACCCAGTGGGGAAGGCTGGAGAGGGCGTGGCGGGGAACGCCCCCTGTGTTGTGGGCGGTAAGCGGGGGAGGAGGCAGCAGAGGAGGGCGGGTCGGACGCCGGCGGAGCGTGTTGGTAGTGGCAATGTGAGGCAGTATAGTGGAGAGCTGGGGCATAAGCAGACTGATATGGGTGTACAGGGCTGCTTGAATGCGACAGCGGGGAGTGTAAGAGAGGAGGTGTGGGACTAGACTGAGACTGGGGGGAGTGTGACAGCGGAGGGGTGAGGCCAGAGAGGGACTGTGGAGAATGAGTGACGCTGAGGGACAACTGTATGGGTCTCTGTGGATTCACGTCGGTGTCTAACGATGCACTGAGGAGGTGCACTCTAGAGTAGTCATGTGACTGCTCCTTCTGGGGCGGCAAGTTGCATCGGATGATCCCAGACCGTGGCCTTTGGCCCTTCCCCTCCTCGGCAGTGTCAGTCTGGAAGCAGTCAATGTCCAGCTCTACACCTTGCTCCATCAGCCCCACCACCACAGCTCTAGACAGGCCAGAGACGCGAGAGATCTCCCCCACCATGTGCGAGTCCTCAGTCAGCTTGGGGCTAGAGCCGGGCTCTTGGATCATGCTACTACGCTGAGATCCAGGAGCCGACTCTGAGTTGGCACCAAACACTGACATTCCAGGCCCTGATGCAGCATCACTGCTCCAATCCATAGAACGAGAGAAGGCTGAGTGGCCAGATCCACAATTGATTCCAAGACCTGAAGTAACTTCCAGACTCCGTTGGCTCAGGGTTGAGGGGCAGGTGGAGATGCGAGGCCGTGCTCTAGGAGCAGGGGTCAGGGTAGAAGAGGACAGAGAAGTAGAGGAGACTGTTGAGGAAGCGGAAGCAAAGTCACCTTTCAAAGCACCACAACTTCCATTTCTGGAGCTGTCCACCAAACCTGGGCTTGCATTTAAACCAGGAGTCAGGTTTAAGTTGAGGTTGAGATGCAGACTTATATTCACATCTTCCCCAGTTGCGGATGGAAGATTCCCCAGGTTGATGGAGTTTCTGCTGGCTCTTTTCCCAATAGTACTCAGATTTACCCGGGCTGCGTTCCCTAGCAGGGACTTGCAGGGTGTGATGCTGCCCCCCGCCAGGGCGGACGGTGTGGTGCGGCTCTCGAAGGCGTACAGTGACTGTGTGGAGCCATGACCTCTCCCAGGTGTTCGGAGGCACCTGTGGTTGACTGAGCCTGGCGTGGTTGCCAGAGTAAGGTCAGATGTGGAGGAACCACAGCGACTGCGGTATTGGCGAACCAACCGTGAGATGTACTGCTCTAGCTGGGTGAGAGAAGGAGGAGGCTGGTGGCACGGAAGGGCCAGGTTTGGGGTGGTCGTGGTGACTGGCGGTTCATCAAGCAGGACGGATGGTTCCTGACTCTGTGCGGTGAAGAGAGGGCTCTGGAGTGCCACAGCGTGTAAGGGGCTAGGGTAAGGATACAACTCCTTGGTCCGACGGGACACGAGGTCCATGCAGTACCGTGGGTCCAACTGAGGTCTTGAATGACGGGAGAATGTGGAGGAAGAAGAGGTGAGGTCAAGGAGAGAGAGAAGGGACGAAAGATGAGGGTCACTGAGGCTGGAGCAGACGTCAGACAAGAAGCTCAGACCTTCCAGGTCACCTAAGACGGGGGACAAGAGAAAAGGGAATTGGTATGTATATTCAATTCATAATAATTCAACTGAAATGGATGGGAATAAGTGCAAACGGTAGTACAAGTACACGACGCAGAGTAGTAGCTCCACATCAATATTAAAGAGCAGCGGCAAGTGCTTTTAAGAGAACTAGGAGGCAGTTTGATGCACCCGTTTCGAATGCCATCAATGCATTGAAAGGTACACAGTCACATTTAGGGTTAAATGTCGCCGCTATCAAAACAGTAGCCATGATAAACACAGAATGCAGGCTTTCTTTTCCAAAACAAACACGATTTTTTTTTTTACATTTTTTTAATACATTGATAGCATTCAAATCCACTATTTGATGAAGGAAATGTCAGGAGTCTCTCCTCACCGGACACCGGTCTCCCTTCTCCCTGGCTGCCCTGCACTGCAGCCTGCTGCTGCTGACCTGTGGTGTCTGACCACTGAGTGTCACTGTGGTCACCAGACTGAGGCCTCTGCTCCCACAACTTGAAGGGTCTGGCCAGTGGCACAGAGACTCCTTGAGGAGCCTCACTGGACACAGAGTAGCAGGAGTCTGACAGAGAGCTCCCACTCACTGAGTAGAAACCTGGAAGGAGAGGACAAAATATTTTAAATTAACTTGGTGTAAGTTTCATTTTGGAACTTTTCATTCTGACATTTAGCAGAAACGAGCCGTTGGCACACCTACAAAGTGCATAAGTCGGGGACCGAACTAGCAGAAAATAACTCGCTCACACAAAGTCACAAAACCAAGTGACTTAGGAAGTCACACTCTTTACTAAAAGGGGCGGGATCAGCATGATCCTTTTCAATTAGGCAATTTTACCAGAGGGGTCCAGTGTCAGGAGCTGACTTAGCCCAAAAAATGACTCAGGCCATTAGTTTAAGGTTAGGTGAAGATATGTAAAAATCTTTTTTGCAACATTTTCCCATCTATTATTTATTTACAAAACCAGGCACAACTATGCTGTACTTCTGTGTCAAACATGGAAAGGAAGTGGGGGGCCTCCAAGACGTGTACAATATAGTGTGATATACAGGTATATAAGTGTCATTGGTTCCCCATGCAATGTAGGTGGCTATGAACAAGGAAGTGGGTGCTTAACTTAACTTAAAACACTCAAAACGTGTTGAAAGTAACTGAACTAAACCTTCCAAGAAAATAAGGAGTATTGGCGCCTGCTGTATATGTAATAGAGAAAGCAAATGTTGTGTTTGGGCGTAATAGAGATAACATGAGACAAGAATAGAAGTGGGAATGGCTATGAGTTGAGCAACAAGGACTGAAACCAGGGTTGGATTTGCTGGTGGGAATTGGGGAGGAAATCCATGCCTCTGCTAGTGCAGTTCACTTGTATTAGCAGTGGGGATATGTTTTTATTTCCTTTTGGGAAATGTAAACTGTCTGATGTTTATCTATTTTTGCTATAACACAATTTCATAAAATATACTATAGGTTCACCATCTTAACCATGATGTCCTTATTTTGGGAAAAGTTTAAATGATACAAAAATAAAAAGATTCAACACGCTCAAGTGTCGTGACAATACGTGTGGTGAACTTGTAGATTGGCTAGTTTTACAATATGTCTACGACTAAGTATATAGGGCTTAATTGGGTAAGTCGATGATGTTGATTTACCCTAAGTGCAACATTGACAGTAAAACAATAAAGGAAGATGAATGACTGAGCACTAATTTGAGACAGCTGCGAGAGAGGAGTAAACAAGGTTTGGTTTAATATTTAATGGGACCTATCACACCCAGGCCAAGGTGAGCTACTTTCAAGAAACCACAACAGGCAGTATTAGCTATCATTTCGTCACTGTCAGGTGGAAAACGTGAATGCCCCAAACCGTTCACATTCAGGAAATTGAGAAAATTAACCTGTGTTCCAATGTATCCAATGTAGTTATTATTTAGTTATAAACTCTTGTTAATGGTTTTCATTGGTTAAATATTCATGAAAGCCACAGTCTGACAGACCACACCACTTTCAGTTTCAACCTGGCGCCCCCGTTTTAGGCAAAATAGTTGCATCATTACACGTTTTGAGATTATAGATCGGCTTTGCTGTCACTGTCACACACACTAGTATAGTATAAAACAGGACATTATGAAAATAAGATAATATAGAGATTTTTCTGAACATAGCCAGTTCTGAGTAGGCTAATTATTCATATATTCAATGAGCTCAAAGTCAAACAAATCTCTTATTGAATCCTTTCACACCAAATCGGAAGTTTGCTCCACATGTTTTGATTTTGTAATTGAATACAATTTGTTGTTCTGTAAGGCTGAAACGGTATTAATACCAAGTCAGCTGTGCAGAAATTTGCACAAAGAAATCCTTTTGGCTAACTCTGGTCACTAAGGATTTAGCCCAGATATTTGACGTATCTGTTGAAGTACTTGAGATGTTTCAGATTAGATAATTGGATTCACATTTACTGGCAAAAATCATATTGAAACCCCAACCCTACATACAGAGATTATGGACAATCGCCAATTAAGTAAAGTGTGTGTGTGTGTGTGTGTGTGTGTGTGTGTGTGTGTGTGTGTGTGTGGCGCGCTACCTGAGCTAGGTCTGGAGTCACTGTCCACTTGAGCTGTACCACTTGGGTCTGGCGTTGGGGGAGAGAGCAGATCAGAGGGTGCATCCCAGGACAAAGTAGACCATCTTGAATTAATAGTCCCGCCACTTCTGGAATTGACTTGCCCCTCCACTGGGGTCTCTCCGCTGTCCAATTGGGTGGTCTGACAGGGTGGAACCACAGTATCTGAGCTGGGAAAGGGATCCTGAGAGAAAACAAAAACACAAACGTGAGGAGGCTGTGTTGAAAGAAAGCATGATTTGACTAGTCTCATTGAAGTCAGTTTATATAATATATTCTATAGTAATATATTCAGGCATTCTTCTTCAACATTACAACTTACAAAAATACCCAAATACCTATGTGACACCTAAAAGATCTGTAAGCTATGACTTCATCAAGAAAGAATTTAGCCTGTTTGCACTTAAAGCTGGCGATGAATGGTGACTGATGACAGACAGCCGAACCCCAGGGCAGACAATGTTGAAACCAACGACTCCTAAACTTCTATGGACGTCTTTGATAGAACATGCTAATACGGAATATGTTCTACCAAAAGACCTGTCACTTGTGCAAGAGTTAGGTCTGTCATGCCTCCACTACGGTGCAGGTGAAGAAGTGTGACCGAGCAGCACCTTCAATTCCGACAGCGCCTACAACATGTCTTCATAGGCCTTGACGTAATTAGAGACCATTGGGAACAGAAGTATAGGGTTGGTCGTCCATAATATTGCCATCCATACACACAAACAACAGTGACGTCACCACTGAGACACAGAGGTAATAATTAAGTATAACTACTTTGCTACTCTGCACTGTACTCTTACCAGGGGAGGATCTACTTTACGTGAGTATGTTTATTTCGTTTAATTTGTCTACTATCATTTGTACAATTTTAAAGAAGCCATTACTCCAATACATTTACCATGCCCCCTCAAAGAACTTATTACATTGGCATTCTAAGGCAAGCCAATGATGACCAGATGTGATTGCTTCCAAGGAAGTTGGCAACAGTAGATCATCACTCATTATGGCTATAGAGTATTGTATCCTGTAAAAATTAATTGAAGTAATGGGCTGAAGTATTGTCGGGAAGGAAATCTCATGCAGTATTCTAAAATGTGCCCTAAAATTATAGACAAATAGTGATAGTTTCTTTTTAGTTTTTTTTAAACCTGTGACAGTACAGGCTTTGCCTTCGTTAAGACTTTTACTCGAGTGGTATTCTGAACAGTGACTTTCACTTTTACTGTCATTTCACTGTCTAGTGAGGTACTTTTTTATGTTACAGAACAAAACAGCAAAACAGTAAATAGGAGAAAAACAAGGAAATGTTTCTTTCACCACTGCTGAGGCCCAAACAGCAAGAACAGCAGCCATTTGCTACTTGATTAGGTGAGTAATACCATTTCCCAGATTAGTGTGGGCTTGGTCCAGCATGAATGCCCCCCGTTACACAGGACTGCATGAGCTATACATTAGGCTGATCGAGTTGGGACAACAAAAACATTGTCGGTAGCGGTTGGTGTTGATCAATCCCCTTACTGAGGAAACAATACAGGTAGGGACTCACTGCTGAGCTTAAAGAAGAGAGACCGCAAGGGGGTAGAGGAAGTAGAGAGGAGTGGATTTGGAGGATAATGGCAAAAGACAGATGACGTAACAAAGACCAGCAGGAGTGACAGAAGGGAAGGGCATGCAGGGGGATGGAGGAAGGGGCAGCAAGGAAGAAAGCGTGTTAGACTTTAACCTGTCTTAAAGCTTATCTCCTCTCACCCCTCTTAGAGAATGTCACAGCATTTGGGTCCCATTTTACTGGACATTTGTATTTTTCTACACTTTGTGCGTTTAGTCATGAGAGTCAGGGCTGAGTGGGTGAGTGCATGAGAGAGAGCAAGCCAACAAGGTAGAGAGGGAGAGAATGAAAAAAAGGAGTGACTCACTAATGTAAAGGAGCTGTGTGTGTGGGGCTGGGAGGGGGTGGTTGCCGGGGTAAAGACAGAAGGGCATCTTGAAGGACCCCCCCCCCACCCCACCCCCGCTTGATAAATAACACCCCACCACCACGACACACACGTATATTATATTCTTCTAGGCAGCCACCCCCTCTTCACCATAGCTACAGCTGTTCTCTGGTGCACCCTCTCTCTCTCTCTCCTCTCCTCCCACACAGAACTAAAACACCAACAGGCCCAGTGAAATATTTAACCCATCCTGGACCACTAACATTTCTGACACAATTCATGCTAATCATGTTGTATCTTCAATACAGATCAGATGGATACCATGCCATCTTCTTAAGTTGTCACAAAATTCCGTCTCTCACTCTCTCTATAATGCTTTCACTCTGATGCTTTAAAAGAATGCATGCATAAACACACAGTCTTGGATAGTTACATCTACCCTTGTAACCTTTAACCGCGACTTCAATCCTCACCAACGCGTGGCTAACCATCATGCTTATCCTAACCCCAACTTAATCCAAATTACTGTAAAGCCACTCTAGAATATTAGCCACTGAGAGAAGGACCTGCATAAGGTCCTCAATTTAATTTAAAGATGATTTTCTGCATCTTTCAATCCATATAGCCGACAGACATTTTAGGGACACATCCAACACACAAATGCACATCAATATTATGCCTTAGCAACATAATGCAATGCACATTTTGCCGTATAATGTTACATGGAGAGGAGCATGTGATCAAATCATAGAGACTGACAGACAAGCAGGTGGGGGTCTGCAGACTCTGCACAGAGCTCTGCTGTAATATGATATCCTCTCTGTGAGGGAAAGCAGCACAGCCATTTCCCCCACCGGAACAATATGTACAAAATGCATAGGCTGATTTGGTAATAACAGGAATGCATACCTGCATTAAGTGATACAATTCAGCCAAATATTGGCGTTTTCTTTTGTTTGTTTTTTAGAAATGTGGCTGATATGTTTGTTAGTTTGACAAAACAAAAGGATGGAAACAGCATATTAGAGAGATTTACTTTCTTGTAGCACATGGTGCAGAATGTGTCTATTTATACATAATTAATGAGGCTGTATTAAAGGTAAAAGACCATGACATCCCATGCTTTTTGAACTTTCACTATTTCCGGTGGTAATGCATTTTAACACCCATCGGGTACAAAATGTGATTTTCATTATGATTCAATGAAACAAATGTATAATGTTTTCACTGAGCTTTCAGAAGAGTCCTGCAGCAAGCCAGAGACAAAAGAAGTTTCACTCCAGAAAAGGTAATAGCTTTCCTTTTAAGACGATGCTTTTAAATCCCAAAGCAAATTCTAAAACAGACTCATGACATTTGGTCTCAGGACAAGAGTTCAGCTTTGTGGCAGTAAAGGTAGCGACACACACGCAAGCAGCCCAGTCTAACTTGAAGAATTCAATTTCCAACGAACAAATGCTGGAGCTTGGCAGGTTTGTTCATTCAACAGCGTATGAAAAACTAACACTTATCAGTGTACCACTGGTTTGTCCAACAAAAGAAAGGTACAGACTAGAGCTACAGAAAACAGTGCTGTTTTACAGATATCACACCCAGTGCTGGTATCAAATTCCCAGCAAAACCAAACTGGTGAAGCAACCCGCTGTGTTTCATTATCGCTGTGTGTGTGTGTGTGTGTGTGTGTGTGTGTGTGTGTGTGTGTGTGTGTGTGTGTGTGTGTGCAGCTAATAATGCAGACAACCAATCGGCATACAGTATGTCTTGTGCATCTTGTGCATGGACAGCAGGCCAAGGACCTCAATTCCTGAATATTTTTTAAATCAGTCAAGGGTCAATGACAATTATCACATTTAATAATAATTTCAGATATGCAAACTTTATGCTGCATATTTTGCACTGCACTGTGTTTTTCATCTAGTTTGTTCATCATCCCACATCACACTCACAAGTTGCCAACAGCAGCAATTTAAGAAAACTCCTGTAAGCAGTGCACAAAGATGTGCACTCACACATTGCATACTGTTTCCTCTCGTTTGGAAAACCATAGCTACTGTATTTGATTTTTATTTAGAAGAACTTTTTGAATGGACTATTTTGGTTTAATTTAGACCATTTAGATTTTTGAAACAGAGCATTAAAAAGTAAAAATATATTAAAATATACGCCCATTGATTTTCCATTTTATGCCACATTCTTAATTCTGACTGAGTTAGTCTTCTAACAGAATCCAGAGTCCCGGCAATTGGCCATGCTTTCACCAAAAGTAATATAGCCTTATGTAGCGACACTTGGACGATAATGTGACAGTAGAGAATTAATGTACTGTATAACAGAAAGGGAGGACAGTAGACAATGAATGTGTATGAGAGGGAGGTTAGACAATAGACAAAGTATATGAGAGATACATACAGTAGAGAGGATAATTTGAGATTTGCACTCTACTGAGTGAACATTTACATTTTAAGCTATTTCTCTCCCATTCTTGTAGATACACCTCAGGCTCAGCCTGGTCATATACAAAACAATACAACTTTTTGTGTGTCTTCTGAACAGACTCCAGACACAACTTCCAGTGGCCAGAGGATGATACGGCCATGATGGCAGCAACGGAAAAAAGAAGAACACAGATAACTCATCTCCATTTACGCAAAATGTATGCTAGCGTCGGCGGAGTTCCAGCTTGGACAGAGGGCAGCGTGCCAGCCAACTCTGCTACATTACCGGCTCCCTTCGGAGGTGAGGATGACTAATAGCGTTCTGCCTCACTGTAGGATGCCTCAATGCCACAGGGTGATCCACACTGGAGATGTATAGGTGGGTGGTGTTGGTGAGAAAGGCAGGCTGCACATTATGGACATTGCCTGGACTCCCTCATTTCAAAACGAAGGCGATTAATTTCACTGCACCAGGGAAACTGTTTTTTAATGTTATTGTAATTTGTCCCCTTTTATTATTAGCGTTTCATATTGTATCCTCTATGGGTTTTGTTTCACATGAATAGAATACACTGTTCTACAATGGTCTGATTTAAACATAGTGGAACACACGATATTATGTTGATTTACCTACTGTGGGCAATGACGACAGGAATACAAATCAATTTTGTTTACAGGGTTTCTGGTAGCTCAGCCAGATTGAGCACACATTGACATTGTATGATCCCACTGAGCATGAGGACCTGGGATTTTTAATCTGACTCCATTGTTTTATCGTAAGCCTCTCCCGTCTCTCTGTCCTTGGTTTCCTGTCTCTCTACAGTCTACAGACTGACCTCTGAAATAAAGCCCCCCCCCCCCCGGCCACCCCCCCCCCTTAATTATCTTCAATTTAGGACACCCCATCTAATATTTCTAGATTAACCTGTGACCTCACCAATTTGTCTAGGTAATATACAGACAGCAAATGGAGAACCGAGTCATTCGTGGACCGAAATAACCTATGTGTAGTTTTAACTGTTCTATGAAGCAACCTTACCGTGAGAAACTCTCCACTGGGTACTCTCACAAGTGCCATTGCGGTGTTTTCCTAATTCCGTCTCTATGGAGTAGATCAAATTCTTCATCTTGGTGACATCACAGCGGTTCTTAATTCGCTGGGTTCAGGTTTGAGGAGAAAGTGGTTCAGGTTCACACACACTGAATGGAGGTCATGAAAACAGCAGACTATCCTCACAGAGAAGGTTCAGGATGTCTTAGTCCTCTTTTCAGACCTTGTCTTTGTGTATTATATATCAACCCACATTCTCCACATTCTCGGCACAATAAGAGCTGTAGATCATTTTCACCACAAGGTTGGGAAAGGGGTCAAAAGCGCGTGTGTGTGTGTGCGTGCGTGCACACTATGTGCACACACTTTGTGTGTGTTAGCATGTGCTGGTTTGTGTTCAGGCAAAAAGGGGAGAAGCAGGGATTCTATTATCAACTGTGTGTATGGTACGTACATATGCACACCCACTCCCATGTGAAATGTGAATGTTTGAACAGTCCCCTGAGTTATCTCATCTGACTAGTAGGGGAAAACTGCACTTTTGGTCCAGAGAAAGAGGATCACAGCCAGGGTCACACTTATAGAACGGACCTTCACACAATTCAGTCAAGGAGTGACTACCGTATCTTCAGTTCAGACCAGTGTGTTCCACCAGTAAATAATGACTCATGTTGCCAGTCATTGTGTCATTGCTTTAGCTGTCCTGGCTATGAGCCAAATAGCTCTGGGGAGTATTAGTAGTAGTACTGTAACTGTAGGCTATATTCTAACTACAAGTTCATTGTCACATGTAGGTTTACACAAGCAACAGAATAGGTGAAATTACAAGCTTCCACAAATTGTGGTTTCAGAAGATAATCATGGGGAAAGGAAAATGTCAAATAGAAAAACAACCATATCAATTATACATAAGATCTGTACTAAACAAATGTAATAGTAATAAGGCAGAGTCGGCAGACTGAGTACCACAGTCACTTGTGCAAGTAAGAGACATCACTTGGCATCAGATATCAAGTATGGAGTTCAGTGTATGGAGTATATCCACAGTCGGAATAGAGTAACAGTATATTCACAGTCTTGTATTTCTATATATTGTTACCTGTTCTAGTTTTATGTTTCTATGTTGCCTTTCCCAGCTGTAATGTGTAATCAGTCCTCATGTGTATATTTAGTCTTGTTCCCCAGTCAGTCCTTGTATAGTCATTGTTTGTGTCACATCATGTCTGTGATTGTGACATTTTCTCTATTAAATCACCAATGTTGGGTTTTAAACTCTGCCAGGTCTACCTGCCTTGCTGTCCTGCATTTGGGTCCTCGATCACCACACCACCATATCGTGACAGTATGTATGTATAATTTAATATATATTGCCAGAATTCGCACTACTAGTCATAAGTGATAGTACTAATGTGTCACTAGAAGCTATTCATGTTTACATCTACATTGAGATTATGAATTATAAACCATCAGAGATTTTGGTCAAACACTCATGTCTTAAAATGCTCACCAGTAAATTGTATTATGGAGATACAAGACATTCCAATAGTGCATAGGCTACATACATGTGTCAGATATTCATATATAATCACATAACTTCATGCAGTTCAGTATGTGGTACTGTATCCCTGACCCGAATGACATTACTTACACGTGACGGTTAAATACTGTTGTATAATTAATCTCATGCTGCATGCATGGTCGTTTGGTCTATCACCATCTGAACCATGTTGAGTATTCAGGCACAGCCATGTGCAGCCGGGGCCAGCGACAGCTGAGCTGCATCGACAATGGCTTGTTGGCAGATCACCATCATCCCTGCGTTCATATTTAATAATTATGTAAAGTGGAGATCCGGGCTATAAGCAAGAAGACAGACGGGCGGACTGACCTGTTGCCGGCGGGTTGTCGCAGCAGAACCCTGGTCGGTGTCGGGGGCAGTAGAGCTCTGGGGGTTTCCCAACGTGTCCACCACCACCTCCCGCTGAACGACGGGGCCGGTGGATGAGGATCCGTCCACCAGCAGCACGGCGTCCACCATCTCCAGGTGCTTGCACCTGAGAAGCTCCAGTTCCAACACCCCTGCCAGCGTGGCTTTGAGACGTTCGTCGATCCGGACGCGCTCGGTTCCGGACCAGAGAGAATTCACACAGCTGCGGCGCCCGGCCATTCTTCTAGTCTAGTGTGTGTGGGGGCTGGCTGCTGGCAGGGGCAGGATGCACTGCACTGCTGCTGTGCCGCTCCGCTCCTCTTCACTGGACGTCGCTCGGTTACGGTGGAATGGCTGGATGAATGAATGGGCTACGGTCCAGCAGTACCAGCCACCAGTGCAACATATGTTCGGACAATCGACAATAGCGACATTGTAGACACGACTTGCATCTCGAATTAATACGATATTTGGCTAAATACGCGGATACGGGCGACTCATCATCGCATCCTGATCCCAGACTAGTGCCTGCCTTTCCCCGTCAATTTAGCTGACTGGCAAATGGCAATTTGATTAAATTTAGATCCATTCCACATGTAGCTGCTGAAGTAGGAAGGATAACCATTAATCCATTCAGTTTGCTTGTTGGCGTGTCTTAATTTTTATTTTGGGAAAATAATCCCTATCCATGATACTAGTAGGAGTTGTGCGTGCATTTCACAACAGATCATTGGTAGTCCGTGCGTACGGTGCAACAATGCTGATAGATAACGTTACATGTGGGATCAAGAAAAAAAGTGTGCGGTGAGGAGGAGCCAATGCACCAGAGCCAGTGAGCCACCATGTGATTGGCTAGAGAAGTTTTTCGAATGGACGCATGAAATCACTGCTCAACTTATGAATATACTGTAGTGTATAGCCTTATTAGCCTATTATTATTCTTGGTCTACATGCTACAGCAGTGACTAAGCTGCTCAGTGCTCAATTCGATTTACTTTTTATTTGTCATTTTCATGTTTACACATCTTTACAAATATATATACTTTGTCATACATACATGAACCTAGAAGAATTGGGGGGGGGGGGGGGGGGGGGGGGGGGGGTGGGGGGGGGGGGGGGGGGGGGGGGGGGGGGGGGGAAATACAACACCCAACTTAATAATCAAGCAAGATATACAGTCAAACAATCCAGGTGCCATTTTTTTACCACGATCCTCTCAATTTATTTTTAATATTATATACCGGTATACCAGAGCGGTGCCCGTGGGGAAGCCCTACTTGTCTTGGAGTGATGCTGTAAAGTGTAAATGCATACGGAGTGGGGGTGTGAAGGCCTTTTTGGGTTGGCCGATAGTCTTGATGCAAGTTGGAAATTAATGCCCCACCCAGATATTATATCCAAATATTGAGTATGCAGCCAGCTTGTGGAGTTCTGTGTCAGCATGCCCAAATATGGAGTGTTGTGAGGTCAGAACAGGCCAGCTCCATATATGGACGCTGGGCAGAGGCCTTTTTGGGCGGTTCTGGACAACGGTGGGTCTGACCGACTCGACACGGGGCACTGCACCCCCTGCTATGCTGTGGAACGTGCGTCTCGAATTTGAAGTTGGTGAGGCTAACGGTTCATGAGTTATATGGATTACATACATACATACATACATATATACATGCATACATGCATGCATACATAGTCATACATACATACATTCATACAGAGACTTAATTGGTGCATTTATAGATAGATAAATAAGTAATAACTGTTGTCGTTACAGCTTGGGACAACTTCAAGATAATATTTTGTTATATTTGATTGATTGAAATATTTATTAACAGTTCGCAGAATGGGTACATTTCACATGAAAGCACAACTCAATACAAAGATTGTTACTGTGGACGACACAGTGATAAAGCATTACATTTGTTTACAACACCATTTTCAATTCATCAGAACATTTAAAGACTAACAAATATACACTTATATAAAAACAGGAAATCATGTAAGGTGGTAAAAATGGAAAAGAAATAAACAGTAAGGGGAGGGGGAATTCAGATTTTACGGGGGCCAGTTCCGAATTGCAGCCGTCTGTCTGTGCCCTTTGAGAGCAGTTTTGAAGGAGTCAAGGGATTCATATGTCTTAATGGCTGTTGGTAGGGCGTTCCACATTTTGTTGGCATAGGAGCGAAATGAATTTAGTCCCTTGTTTGTGCCGAATCTGGGTTGCACTTTAGTTTGTTGCAAATGCAATTCATTATTATTATTTGTTGAACTCCCTCTGGTGTTGTGGGTGTGAACTTCGTTGACATTGAGGAAGTATTTAGACAGGTAGGCCTACATGGGTATTTTGGTGGTGTAGCGAATCTTGTGGACCAGCTGTGCACATGATGTACACATTCATTATTTACTACAACATGATACCCAGTCACAGAGGTGGGTCCTTGAACGGGCATGCTGCATGGGCCCAGGGGTCCACTGTCCAAAGGTCAAGATGACTGGCCCCACCATTATAACCACTGTGACTGGTCCAGGATATTCGTCAGATATTGATCCCCATAATAAGGAAAATGAACAAATTGTATCCCGAATCTTTCTCTAAAATAAAACCCACTATACTTTCCCCATAAAATATACAAGCATAAACCTCACTTCTACCTATTCCATATCATGAGTAGGCCTAAATAATTACTACGCTACTATATTATTTATATAAAGCAAGTGTTCGTGTACATATTAGATTATTATTATTCAATTCCTTTTATGATAATCATTCGAAATAAAAATAGGCTACTCCGTTTAGATTGGATATCAGAATCAAGGTTCAAGGTTGTACTTTATTTTTACATCTTGTGTACAAGTACAGTAAAACTTATTTTTGTTTGGCTTCCTTCCAGGATGCGGAAATATCTAGATTTAATTTTATTATGCACGTTCTGTTCTGCTTTTTTGCAGAGCTGCACACGGACAGTAGACGAATCCAATATGATATCGGGCTGATGTAACACTATGTTTTAACCGTAAATTACGAGACGATTTAACTAAATCATTACAAAACTCAGTAGCCTACTACAGGGAAATAATGTGAAATTATTAGATGTTCCATCCATCCATCTTCAACCGCTTATCCGTAGTCGGGTCGCGGGGGCAACAGCTCCACCAGAGTGCTCCAGACTTCCCTCTCCAGAGAAACATTAGTGACTTCCTCCTGGGGGATTCCGAGATGTTCCAAGGCCAGTGAGTCGATGTATTTCCTCCAACTGCGCCTTGGTCTTCCCCGGGGTCTCCTCCCAGTGGGACGTGCGCCCGAGAGGCATCCTAACCAGATGCCCGAACCACCTCCAGCTGACTCCTTTCCAGGCAAAGGAGCAGCGGTTCTACTCCGAGTCTCTCTCGTGTGACTGAACTTATCACCCTATCTCTAAGGGAGATGCCAGCCACCTGTCGAAGAAAACTCATTTCGGCCGCTTATTCGCGATCTTATTCTTTTGGTCATGACCCACACTTCATGACCATAGGTGAGAGTAGGAACGAAGATTGCTCGGTAGACAGAGAGCTTTGCCTTCTGGCTCAACTTTCTTATTATTAGATGTTGATATTTTTATTTTCAAGGCATTCTTTTCACTGGCCCCACCGGGCAAGTGCTTTGTTCATTATGGTGGCCCTGATGGCTTAAAAAGTAGGCCTACATCCAGGCCGTCGACCGAATCATAGTCTGTTTTGTAAAACACTGTACCCTCGTATTGTACTGCAGTTTATGAAACCATCTCGTATTTTGACACAACTTGCTTTTTCCCCCTTTATCTGAGAAAAAATATGACAAGTTATCAAAAGAGTGTTATATAAACAGTGTGCAGGTGTGGGGGGCAGGAGGGGGCTGAGGCATTGTCAGGACCAGGAGCCCATAGACTGGGCCAGTCTTACCTAAACGTTAAAGGATGTCAATGCAGGAAGCCTAATGTAATCTGTGTGTGTGTGTGTGTGTGTGTGTGTGTGTGTGTGTGTGTGTGTGTGTGTGTGTGTGTGTGTGTGTGTGTGTGTGTGTGTGTGTGTGTGTGTGTGTGTGTGTGTGTGTGTGTGTGTGTGTGTGTGTGTGTGTGTGTGTGTGTGTGTGTGTGTGTGTGTGTGTGTGTGTGTGTGTGTGTGTGTGTGTGTGTGTGTGTGTGTGTGTGTGTGTGTGTGTGTGTGTGGTGTAAGTGTAATAGACCTATAATACAAATGAAATATTATTATGAAGAGTGCTCTAAATATTGTTTTCCTTCCAAAGTTGTCGTGCTTCCGAAACTCTTGGCTGATTATATGTGTTTAGGTTAATAATATAGTGAAAACACTGCCTCTAATCGCCCTCCCTCTCCCCTTGGCCAAATACACATCTACTACAATGCAAGCTAAATGTAGTGTTCAACCAGCAGAGGGCATTCTCTGCCTGGCCTACTGCATAGCCTGACCTGAATTCTAAAACAAAACCTCCATCCTTCAGTTTGTGTCTTCTTCATCAGTGGTGATAGGCTACTCAACACCAGTCAAAGTATTGATACTTCTGGTCAAAATGTACTCTACTACAAGTGCAAGTTGCTCTGTCAAGTTTGTTGTACTTGAGTTAAAAAGTAGCCTACTGGAGTACTTTGCTCAAGTAAAGTACAGACACTCAAAGCATTTACTAAAGTACAGTACTTAAGTAAATGTAGCCTACTTAGTTACTGTCCACTTTCATAACACCTTGTGGAGAAACATATTGACCGTAATGGTATAGGACAGTCTGTTTTCATGTAATTCAAATGTAATTTCTATGTAATTATGTATCTTGAAGAAACAATGCTATATTATAAGCATGAATATCATGCTTATAAATAATATTTAAGACCATATTATGGTCATAAATATTCTGTTGTCCATGGTTTTAGTTTCTAATCGTGTGTGTGTGTCCTTTTCTTTTTGAGCAGTGCCAAGTGCTCCTAACTGTGTGTGTCATGTCCAATTAGTCCAATTAAGACTACACTGAAGAGAGGCCAGATCAACCCCTCTTCACTGGAGGAACTCGCTTCCTGTCGCGACCTCTGGCGTTCTCGTTCCTCACAGGGAGTGCAGTATATGGAAAGCCAGCGCACACAACACCGTGCAGCAAAGCGTGCAAAGAGGCATGCCCCCAAAGTCACCCCTGTTCCCCCCCAGTACCGCTTTTATATGCCCGATCCGCAGCCTTGACTGTGGAGCCAGGATCGGACTATACAGCCACTAGACGACTCACAAATAGGAGAAGATGGTCATCATCGGACACATGGACAACTACAAGCATGACCTATTGACCCTTGCAGCTGTTTTGAGCAGTCAGTTAAGTGGGGTCGCATTGGACGGTCACACACACACACACACACACACACACACACACACACACACACACACACACCAGGAAGGAGGGGTAATTACAACCCTGTGCTTAAGTCAACAACTGTGCCTGACTCCAACGCACCACTCACTTCACATTGCAGGTGAGATTTTTTGCAAGCATATGACTTTCACTACATTTCAAATGGAAATGACCTTTTGAGCCGGCCAATCTGTGGAGAGGAGCAATTCCCCACAGCAGCAGGCACTCTCCAGTAAACAGTCTCATGATGGCACAGGTCTCCTCCACTTCTCATCAACTCTCCACCTCAGAACACCGGAAACAACCGATAATACCAAATACAAAATAACCTAATTACGGCTGGCCGTAACAGGGGACCATGGGACCCAAACGTACAGAAAATACATTCAACCCCATAAGTCTTTCCACCACTGGCTGAGCCCAGTGCCAAGTGCATGTCAGCAGAAATTAACTGAGTTGAGCCCACCCGCACACCAACCTACCTCAAAGGACCCAGTGGCACTACAAAACAAATCACTGTACCTTGATGATCCCTTTCCCATCTCCTCCTTTTCACTCAGTGTTTACTGAAATCCATCAATCCATCAATCCTCATTAATTTTAAAGCTTAGCCTTGTGGAGTTGTACGTAATAATGTGTCATTTTTGGCCACCATTGTGAGACAATACAAAGTAACCCAAAATAATGATTGGCCAGGTCCATTGGGCAGCTTTTGCTCAAATGTCCAGGGGGAGGCTGGGGGAGTCTTACGTACATCCATTTTGGGCATCAAACCAATTGATAGGGGGATGCATCTTAACTAGGGACATAATAGTTGTTCCTGGATTGATTTTACTAGAGTTTCATGAGGTAAATATAAGTCATTGCAATGTCCTGCAAGAGTGGAAGCTGATGGAGGATAGAGCTCTACTGGTGGAGACACTGACACTGTTGTCTAACTGCCTTATTATTATGTTCCATTTATGCTTCTCAGTGGTCGGGATGCCCTAATTACATTAGCCTGGTTGGGATGCCCTAATTAAATTTGTGTGTGTATACATGTTTGCATGTGCACTTGTGTGTATGTCATTGTGTGTGTATGTTTGTGTGTGAGTGTGTCAGTAGCACTAATGTCTCAGCTCGATGTGAGAACACTCTATGAGGTAACTAGTATGTGTGAAACTGGTCTGAACTAATAAGGGCAAACACACACACACACACACACACACACACACACACACACACACCACATGCTGGTCACCAGCACAAGGAGTGTGCCTTTGTTTGTTGGTGTCACATTTCGACCCCTCCCTGCCCTGGGCTATAAAAGCCAAGCGGAGCCAGCAGTCCAGTGGGGTTTGCTGCCTTCCACCCGAGGGGACTACCGTCAGCCCGGGCATAAGACCACAACAAGCCACAGGACTATATCACCTCTGGTCTCAGCAAACCGCCCCAAGCAGGAAACATGGCACCCTACCTGTATGAGAAATCCATGGACATGATGATGCCCTTCAAACAAAGGAAATGCCTTGGTAAGTCACTCATAAAATATCTTATCTCAGATCAAGAATCAAGAAGAGCTTATTTGTTAAATTCTTATACAGCTCCAACCAGCTAAATGTTGGTGGGATATGGTCCATTTTGTCATTGGGTTCTTCTTGGTAAACACAATAATTTCCTTACTTTACAGCCACAAGACAAGATGAAGTGTGCAGTATTCGCTCCAAATTCCCAAACAAGCTGCCTGTGAGTATGTCCATTATACCAAGACATCAGAGGCACATATGTACTTCCCACAGATTACAACCACACACGGAGATTTTGAAAACATGACCAATAAGAAATAACTCCTAATATCTGATGGGCGAAGTACAACAATGTGCAAACACAGCAGCAAGATTTGTGAGTTGCTGTGATAGGAGAAGGATATCAAACGGAACACAACCACCCTAAAGACTAATCATTGTGTATATTCCTGCACTATACCTGCATCCAGTGATCTTGGTACATAGAAATTGATCTATTGAAGATTCTGACTTTCAAATGTACATAATCTTTGTTTTGATTGTATTGCTGTATTGCTGTATTGTGCTTTCTGCTTTGGCAATGTAAACGTATGTTTTCTCATGCCAATAAATCCCTTTGAATTTAATTGAAATTCAATTGTATGGCTTGTATTTATTTGATCAGCAGTTATGGTAGATTTAGATTATGCTTTTTTTCATTGCACTGATAGTTGATCTCCAATGTTTATTTGTTGTTTGCATGCAGGTAATTGTGGAACGCTATATCCGTGAAAAGACACTTCCCTTATTGGACAAGACAAAGTTCCTTGTTCCTTTCGAGCTGACACTGGGTCAGTTCCTCTGCCTGCTCAGGTAAGGAGTCTAAGGACATGTGAGGGGGGTCTGTATGTGTATCTTACACTGGGTCAGTTCCGCTGCCTGCTCAGGTAAGGAAATGTGAGGGGGGTCTGTATGTGTATCTTACACTGGGTCAGTTCCTCTGCCTGCTCAGGTAAGGAAATGTGAGGGGGGACTGTATGTGAGTGAGTGTGTGCATCATTTGAGCTCCCAGTCCATATCGTCTTTGAGCTCGTAATCGGCTATTTGTTACTCTTTTGACTGTTTACTCAGCAAGAATCCTGAGTGTTAATTTAACTCTGACTGTAAGGTTGGGTCTTTACAGGGTTATTTTTTAGTTTTGCCAAGTTAAATTAACCCTGGATTTTACTGTGTAACATGGACATGCCATTAGTTATTTTCATTCTCACTTTGTTTGCTCGGTCCTGAAATTAGCAGATCACATATTGCTCTACATCTGTCATTCCCTCTAACACCTTCCCTTCCCTTTTCTTTCCTGTCAGGAACAAGATTTATCTGGAATCAACCCAAGCGCTATTCCTCCTGGTCTCAGAGAAGAGCATGTCCTGCATGTCTGCCAGCATGGGTGAGGTCTATTCCCAGTACAGCGACGCTGATGGCTTCCTCTACATCACATACGCCTCGCAGGAAATGTTTGGGGCTTGCCCAGGAGCCACGCCACCCTGCTGAGCCCAGCACAAAGTGCACCTGGGCAGGAATGAAGTAAACTGGAGGACTGGAGTAAAACACACCGAGCTGAGACAGGCAGAACTGAACTGAACCAAACCGAACCAAAACAATCCAAGCTAGTCAGGTTTTGTCCACTCTCATGGCCTACCTGTATACCAACCTACCTCAAGGAACCCGCTGGTACTATACAGCATTACATGTACCTTGATGGTCCTTTTCCATCTCTTCCTTTCCTGTCTGGCACTAAGCTAAGACCAGACAGAACGGACAGGACAAAATGATAAATTATTTGATGACCTAATGGATTCCAGAATCCATTAGGTCATAGAAGAAGAAAAAGACTCTTAAGAAGGATTAATTTTCATGGAAAGTCAGTAGATTGATTATCATGTTGCTCCATTGATCAGTCCAGACAGGATGCTTTGTGGGGCATTAATGCCACCACAGCCTGCCGATCGTTTTAGATAGGAGTTGGATATTCTAGCAATGACATACGATGAAGATTGTGTTTTGCGAGTACTCTGAGGTCAGTCCTGAAGCTTAAGGAGATACTATGATTTATTTTGTTATATTTCTCTTCA
This sequence comes from Protomyctophum bolini, assembly GCF_963924005.1. NCBI lineage: Eukaryota > Metazoa > Chordata > Actinopteri > Myctophiformes > Myctophidae > Protomyctophum > Protomyctophum bolini. Next base: position 14,429,204 of record NC_137871.1, on the reverse strand, counting down.
TGTATGCTGGTTACAATGTGAGGATACAAGAAGTTTATACGACAACATTCACTACATGTAGCATTATTAGGGCTACAACTAGAAATTGTTTTCTTTGCCATTCGATCAAATCTTTTTCGATCAACGAATGATGGAGAAGCCTGTTCTTTTAATTACATATATAGCAGTGAATCGATAAACCACTTAAGCCCTATTTTATACTTCGTCACACAATGGTGTTATGAAAGAATAGTAAAAATAGCCAATCTACATGCTCATATTGCATTGCGATGTGACACGGGTTGATTATTGATTTTTATTTAAGTATTGTTTATCGATTATTATTTTCATAATCGATTAAATTGATTAGTTCGATTAGCTGTTGTACCCCCAGTCATTATTGTAACCAGTGCCTGTCCGATGATGAGAAGTAACAGCTTGAAATTCTAAGTATCAAAGTAGCCCTTTTTAAATATCCAATGACAGCCCTGTCCCTGCCTCCTCCTGTCCTGAGCCTCCATTCCTCCTCCTCCCTCTCCTGTCGTCTGTACCTTCATCCACTACCTTCTTCTCTTAGACTCGCTGGGCGTCTGCTGGTCATCAGACTCGTTCAGAGCACTTACTGCATCTTCTCCTTCCTTCCTGTTTTCCATTCTGTCTTTCCCTCAAAAAATGTGAAATTGTGCTCTCGTCTTGTCCTGCACACCGCGGTTCATCATTGGAATACACTCAGTTGTTGACGTAGGCATTGGTTTTATGTCAAGCTGATGTGGTTTCTGGTTGCTATCCAGCTGTTCAAAATTGAAAATAAAGAAATTCTCATTCTTTTAATACATTGGTGTTGATAGTTTGATGCGTTACCTTTTTAAAAATAGTAAGATTGTGTACGGGTTTAGCCACTAAAACCTCAGCAATAAAACACATCGCAATCAGCTATTTTCAGTGAGTGTGAAAACAAATAATACACGAGTATAGACTCAACAATAAAGGCCTTGCCTTTGTGACCAACGATTTTACATGAGACTGTTCATGTTTCTACAGCTTTAAAAAAAAATCCCCATACCTGATGAATGCAGTCTTATAAACACTGATAAAACGTCTCTTATTCAAACCATGAACGGCTTATGAGTAAGACTGTTCGTACTAAAAATAGAACTAATATGACATGACTTGGCTATGAATTCTGTTTTTAGAGCATTCGTACTTGTAGGCCTTACATGTTTGTTTCTAAAAGAGAATTCTAATCAAGTCTATGAACTTTGAATGAGCATAAATGTAAAGCTATGCCCGTGTTACCACGGAAACACAGTGTTATTTGAATATCACGTATGGTGCAAGCAGACTTGCAATTACACACACACACACACACACACACACACACACACACACACACACACACACACACATTCCTCACCTGGGTCTGAGATGCCATCTCTGTACACATAGCCATGTTATACCGAACTGGTCAACTATCTGCAGGGGTCAGTATGTCAGAGGGGGATGGGTACAGAGTGCAAGAGACGATTGGAGAATTTAGAGAAGCTGTGGAACTATTTTTAGACATTTCAAGGACAACTAGCTGTGACCCGATAACGAAGAGAACGGGTGATTGTCAGAGAGAGATGAAAGAGGAAGAAAGATGGAAGAAGAAACAGAAATGAGGAAAGGTTGTTACGCACGCACACACGCACGCACACACACGCACGCACGCAAGGTCATTTATTCCAGCATTATTATTTAGCCAATGACATCAAAGCGGATGCATCAGAACTGATAAAAAAGGATTTTAATAGACTGCTGGATACTCTCTGGGAGACTGGAAAGAACATAGCCATTTCGAGTCCTCTACCGGGTAGAGGACTCGAAATGGCAGGGTAGAGTCTACCCTGTCTATATGGGGATGTGAAGTACAGTCGCCTTCGCCAATTACATCTTTGGCTGAAGGAATGCTGTTGGTCCTGGAGCATTCCCTACATAGATAACTTCACTGTTTTTTATAACAGATATTACCTCTTCAACAGGGATGGAGTGCATTTAAATAGGTTTGGAGCCAAGTTGCTTTCTATGAATATTTCTGATACATTGCAAGCTCTCTGTCCATATCGCCAAATGCCTGAGAATTGAAGCTATGTATGTCCAAGCTCTACAGTAGCCCAATTAACTTACACTCCTCAATTCTCACCCCAGTCTAGGCTTGGGCAGCTAAGTAACCATGAAAATACTGCCCCGCTAATATCATTTTTACCACTGCAGTTATCTTTACCACCTACTTTGCCTGATATATATATTTCTTAACAATATATATATATATATTTTTTTACAAACAGACAATACAACAAAACAATACATAATACAGACAATAAAATACAATTACTTAAAAATGAAAAACAAACAAAAACCAACAAAAATAACATACAGTACATACATATATAAGTACAGTATAATAAAATAATGGCACTTGAATGGTAACAACAACAAAGTCAAACAGCAAACAAGACCAAACAGCTGCAGAGAATACAATTAGGCAATTTCAGTTTCCACATGTGACCATGACCATAACTGTTAATAAATATATCAATCAATCAAAACTCAATCTCTTATCAGACCCAGTGTTACATTTCTATATACAGGTTTAATGTTTGCTTTTAGTCAATTGACAATAAAGATAATTTAATGTTTGTTTTGACACCGTTTGTTTTACATCGTCATCATTACATCATAAGCTATACCGAATTCCTTCCTCGATGTTGTAAGATCATAAGAGCGCCCCTCACTTCACATGGGTGTGATTTTTTCAGCAGATTTTTGTTCAGATTTAGTTTTAGTCTTTTTAATAACAAACCATTTAGTCTTATAGTCCTATGTCGTCTTCTGAAAATGTTTAGTCTTAGTCTAGTCTAAGACGACTAAATATCTAGTCTTTTAGTCTTTACTATTAGTATTTTACTATTAGTATTGTAGTAGTCAACAAAAACTAATTGATATTGTTGTAGTTCAGATGTTGGGACAATATTATAAATGTTCACAACTCACTGACACCATCTACAGGACACAACGAGAAGTGCATCCAAATACTAGCACTACATTTGTATGGCGTTAAAATGTTCTGTTGAATTGAATATTATAATGATGTACCACAATGGAAACAACAAGCCATAGTGCTTTATTTATAAATCCTCTTAACAGACCTTGTATTGAACTGGACTTTACTGTGCTTTTCTTTTCTCTACAAAGTGTTAAAGTATTCGATCAATCTGATGAAATTACTGCTACTTTTCCTTTCCATATGGTGAGTTGTGACTCACAACTACCGGTAACTTACCGTAACTCTGTCTTCCTCTTTGGCCCTGGGCTAAGGAGTGGTCACGCTGTGTGCATGTGTGTGTGCGTGTGTGTGTGTGTGTGTGCGTGCGTGCGCGTGCGTCTTTACAGTGGGGATTGTGAGCGGGGGGTGAGCGGGGGCGGGGGGGTTGGCTTGAGGCTGTGCTGCGGTGGGATCCATAATAACGTACGTGCATGTATTTAAGTCATCAGGTCGTGCGCGCCACCTCTTGGTCACACCACCACCACACACACACAGTCACTGACACGCCCAAACAAGCACGCTGCTAGTGTTTGTTACAAGACGTTTGTTTTAATATTACACCTCGGAATGTAACTTTTATTGACATGAACATGGAGTTAATGAGAGTCGACAGTGTTTTTTACCAGCTGGCGGAAAACTAAAACAAAGAAGCACTATATAGTTAGTCTACAAGAAGCTGATCAAAGACGTAGGCCTTTCATATCATCCCAGCTCCACAGGTGCAGTGTTTGTTGCAGGTGTTCGCCTACTGTTAGCTTTAAGATCAGTGCTGCCTTTACTTTACTTTTACACAACACATCGGGCCCGTTGTTTATTTATTCAGCATTTGAGCCACGGACCACCGTTTGATGACATTTAGCCTCTCAGACCCAAAACGAAAGAATATTTTGTTGCCGTTGGATAAGAGTTTAATTGTCGTCCACACTCCCATGCTGTGTTGATGTTGGTACCATTAGGAGAGATAACAGGCAAACGTTGATCGAAATGCTATCTAGACTTCTGTTAAATTAATTAGCCTAATGCTGGCATTAAACAATTTTTTTTTTTTTAACTGTTGACTGGTCCATTTGGTTTCATTCTATCTCAAGAGTTAAGGATCTTAAGGGTCCATTTGGTTAAACTCATATCTGCATGTGGACCACCTGGAACCACCCTCAAGGACCACTGGTGGACTGGCTTATTTTAGCTGCTTAATTACCTTTAAAGGAGTTGATCATTTCACTTTGATGCAAATAGTTAAGTGGTTCCCAAACTTTGTCATGTCAAGGACCCCCAAATTGACACTATAATTAGCCCGCGGACCCCCATTTGAAGAGATATGCCAGGGACCCCCATAAGAGAAGATTTATAAGGCTCTAGCAGTGATTCTCAACCCGTTTATAATTTCAAGGACCCCCAGTTTGACATGCATTAGTCTACAGACCTCCATTTAATGGCATCTCTATCTCTGAGACCCCCAATTTATATTGTAAAATCAATGTTTATTTAATTCTGAGAGTATATAAATGGATCCATTAGGGTCCATTTGGTTCCAAACTATCATTTAGCTGGGGACCCCCTGGAACTCCCTCGAGGACCCCTGGGGGTCCCCGCACCCCACTTTGGGAACCACAGGGGTGTGTGTGTGTGTGTGTGTGTGTGTCTGTTTGGACATGTTGTGAGCTTGTAGATCTGCTATTTGTATACATTTCATACAAGTCGTCCCCCTGGGTCCACAGTTGATATAGCTTAATGTGCAACATTGTGATTTGGATTGCACACGCACACCCCTCTGAGTCAAGTGACTATAATTGACATCACCAGCTGGATTGGTAGTGACTGTTCAGTCGTGTTGTTGCCTATCTGTATGGTGTTTTGTCTTTTTGAGTGGTGCAACCACTCCTATAGACCGATTAACAGAGGGTTTCCTGGGTGCGGCCATTACTGAGGTGTACCATTAAGCGCAACAGCACTGATTAGCCTCACCTGGCCTACGGAGCACCTGCTCCATGGATTACACCTCAGTAATGGCCGCGCCCAGGGCACCCCTCTGTGAATCGGTCTATAGACAGCTGTGTGTGGGGCCCGGTGTCCAGAAGCACGGAAATATATATAAACATTGACAAAACACAAATTGTTCACTTTAGGAAACCATCTGTAGAAAGGAGTCCATTTACATTTATGTGTGGGAGGACTGTATTAACATACACAAAGACATACAAATATCTTGGCCTCACTTTAGATGAGCATATGAACTTCAAGGAAGGCACTCAGGTTCTTTCTGATTCAGCTGGTAGAGCCCTGGGGTCAGTACTGAATAAGGTGAAAGCCTGTAAGGATTTAGGATATTATACATATCAGTCTTGTGTATGCCCTGTTTCGGATTATGCCTCTGGTGTATGGGGTTTTCCGAACAATGAAAGTTGTAACACAATTCAAAATAGAGCCATACGGTCATTTCTTGGCTATTAGCGGCGATATGGGATGGATGCCCGCAAATATCAGACACAAAGGTGAGATGTTGAGACTTTGGAATAGACTTGTTAATATGTCCGATGACAGACTGACCAAAAATATTTTTAACTGGGACATTTCTAATGGTTACCCCTGGACTAATGAAGTAAAGTCTTTATTCTTTAAAAATAATTCATTTATTTATTTAAATAGACTATGCTGTAATATTCATGAAATACAGAACTACCGGTATATGTTCCTTGGGTATAAGGAGAGTTGGGCTGTTGAATTATGGTACAAACCAAAACTAAGAACATATCGTCTTATTAAAAATAATTATGGCCCTGATCCTTATGTTACACAAAATATATCCAAAAGTCAGAGATCTTTTTGTGCACAGCTGCATTCTGGGACCTTACCATTAGCTTCAGAAACGGGTAGATTCATTGGTACTCCTGAGGAGGAGAGTCTGTCTAGTGTGTGATTTGAAAGAAATTGAAAATGAAATTCATCATTCAAGTGTATATAGGGCTTAATGTGGCTGATGTGTGTTTTGTAGTAATGATCTAAAACTGTGGGACTCAACCAGTGGTCCGGGGACCACCAGTGGTCCTTGAGGGGGTTCCTGGTGGTCCCCAATGCAGCTAAATGATGTTGGTAACCAAATGGACCCTTATGGATCTTTAACTCTTGAGAGGCTAAATGTCATCAAATGGTGGTTCCGTGCCTCAAATGCCCCAATAAATAATGGGCCTTGATATGAAGAGGGTTGAAAACCAATAAACCACTGATCAAAATCTATAAACTAACATATAGTAACGACATTTTTTCAAATTAATGTAGTGGAGTGTAGCTGTCCCAGTTATGGTGGGCAGTTTTTACGTTGTCGCTTGGGATAAATAAAAAGCCCTCTCGATATCAGTTGGGACGTTGTCTTATTTCTGCACCAGATGAAGATGGTTTAGGAGCAGTTACATGGAGTAAAAGTAGAATATTTGCCTCTGAGATGTAGTGGTCCTGGAAATTGAAATACTCAAGTAAAATACAATTATTTTTTTCCACTGTTTTTGTACTGTTGTTTTCCTATAAACCACGTCCACCGTTTGTGTAACTATCGTGCCAGAAGGAGTAATGTCACGTTTTGCTGGACGGCGAAGCTATGCCCAATTTTGGTCCGAAATTATTTAAAAAAAAAAGTTTTCTTGTTTGAATTATTTTTTCAATTCCAATTGACAATGAATGGAGAGTTTACGTCATGTGTGTCTGAGCACATAGACATACGTTACGTCATGATTCTGTACGATGACAAGACAAGAGCACCGCTCAATTCACACAAGTGTGATTTGTATTTGTACAGCTTTTGTCCCCACACGTCTCAATATTTGCAATTTGCAATATATTGACAATGAAAGGAGAAATTAAGTACAGTACAGTACAGTACAGTACAGTACAGTACAGTACAGTACAGTACAGTACAGTACGGTACGGTACGTTACAGTACAGTACAGTACAGTACAGTACGGCAGCGGTGGCCGAACGGTTTGCGGAGCGGTCTTGATACTGGAAGGTTCGCTAGTTCGTATCCCCGGACCGGCACGTTAAAATTACCACCGCTGAAGTGCCCTTGGACAAGGCATTGAACCCCTACCATGGAATGTTCTATGAGCAGGGCCTGGCTGTAAACAACTTCTTGAGCTTAGTCCAGTTACCCTGGGTAAACATAGTTTCCTTTCCTTTACCACTCACTTCAGACGGGTCTGATGTTTTTCTTAATATATATCCTTTTTCTTGTTTATTTATTAAGGAGAATGATGCCTGGTGCTCTTGTCTGGAACCATCCTCAGAACAGCGTGGGGGAGAGGTACAGATTTGTCTCCCTGCCTCTCCCCGGCCTGTGTACCCGGCAGACCGGTGAGTTGTAATTTATTAGTTACATAGTGTTACAATGCTATTACAATATTACAATTTATTACAGTGTTTCAATGCTATTACAATATTACAATGTATTGCAGTGTTTCAATGTCATTAGCCTTACACTGTTATCGCAAGGTTACTACAATAATGTTAAAATGTTACAATGTTAAAAAACGTTTTCGAGGGAATTTGAGTAGGTTTTGGTCATCCCTTTACATTTTGAGGCATTTGCACTTGAGTTTTTCCCCAATATTTTTAACTTCTACTAACCACTACATCTCAGATCCAAATATTCTACTTTTACCTCCACTGCATTTATTTGAAAACATTAGTTTCTAGTTACTTTGCAGATATTGTTTTATATTTATTACAACACCATTTGGACCTGAGGACAATTCTACAAATGTCTTCTAAATCCTGACAGTTTTCTGAAAAAACCCATGTATCTTGTCGTTCCCAAACATTTTCATGTGAAGGACCCCCAAAACCATCTGAAAATATGTTGTTCCAGTGACCCCCCCCCCCAAAGCAAATATTTTAGTTAAAAATGTTCGCTCTGAAAGATTTGCGCCACATTTTCAGGATTTTTCAAAAATAGCAGATCTACAAGCTCACATTTTAAAACTTGTAAAGGGACATTTTGCAGAATGACTACTTTCTACTTTTGGTACTTTATGTAAAATTTTTAAAGTAATACTTTTGTACTTTTGTTGAAGTAGCCTACATTTTAAATTCTGACTGGACTTTTACAGAAACAGTATTTCTATACAGCACTACTGATACTTTTACTTAAAGGACAACGTTAGATTTCCTTCGACCAAGGTTCATGTTTTAAGTTATTAATGAAAGTAAAAAATGAGTACATTTTCTTTCATTTGCTGCTTTCTTTCGTTTTAGCGATTTTACCCATTTTTGACATGGGGGCGGGGACATTCGAACATGGGGCTAAATATGTTTTCTTTTTATTTTACACAAAATGTTATAGCAATTTATTTATTTAAATTTTTTACTATAGTCCTACTAGACCCCAGGAAATTACATCTGGCCACAAAAGATCACGGGATCTGTTGAATGTGACAAACTGACATCCCCCCCAGCCAGTATCCTCCTCCACATTCAGTTAATCCCGTGATCTTCTGTGGCCAGATGTAATTTCCTGGGGTCTAGTAGGACTAGTAAATAATATTAAAGAAATCACCATAACATTTTGTAAAAAAATATATATATATATGTATTTAGCCCCATGTTCGAATGCCCCCGTCCCCCTGTCAAAAATAGCTAAAATCGTTAAAACTAAAAGAAAGCAGCAAATGAAAATAATAAACAATAAACACTCATCTTTTGCTTTCTCTAATAACGACCTAAAACATGAACCTTGGTTGAACAAAACTAAAGTTCAGAAATGAGATAATTCCAACACTGCTTATACTTTTTAATAGTATTCATCATTGCTGTTAGAAATATGCGAGCGTGCACGGCTGCACACTGTTTCACCCGTAACTGTTTTGGACATGCACGGTTTCTACCCCGACCTTTCATCTTCTCTTCTATTCTTTGCTTTAATAAAGTTATTGGTTTTTGTGGTCTCTGAGTTTTTAATCGCATTTTGCTTTATTTTAAGTAATTTTTTATAAGTAATTTCTTTCTTGCCTTTCTATCACTAGTTCTTCACTAGTGTATGTGGTGCGTGTGTCGGGTCGTGTCTCTCATACAGTTTCTAATCATTTGATTGGAGCTGTATCGTTTCACGTCATTTGCGTTGTGTTATTTGCCGGTAAAGCGCCATCACGTCAGTTCACATCAGATATGAACACAGGCTGGTATGTGATGTGCATTTATGTGATATTTTTATGTGATTATTTCACAAAATGCGGATAGCTCGTTGCACGCCATGCACTCTGTTCATTGCCCTTGTGTTCTAATGTCATCCTCAGTGTTGTATGTTGTGTTTCTGTATTGCTGACAAATACTGGGGTCCAAAGAATGCTTCTGCCATTGCATAATTTGCACCTCGTATAATGTCAATCGACCACAAATGGCATACGTGTAATGTATATTTAAATGTGGGCAATTCTTTTGAAAACCCTTTACATCGATTTTAAAATAAAAATGTGAGACAACTGGCTAGAAAAACTGACCACAAACCTAAGGCCAACTGCTTGGGCGGAGACCAAGAATCTTTTTGTTTTGTTAATGTTCATAAAGCGCTCCAAGTGCTTAAAGTGACAGTCCAGCAGCAAACCTCTAGGTCAGGGGTTCCCAAACTTTTTTGGACCAGGTACCCCTTTTGGGGTAGATATTTTTCCAGGTACCCTCTCATCCTCGCAACACGGATAACAATATATTTACAACCACAAGCAGTGTTTCCTGCAGGAACAAGCTTTGGCATGGTGCTGGGCACAGGCCGCAATTTTGATTAATTAGATTAATTAATTGGATTCATTAATTAATAAGATGAATACATTAAGATTAATTTGTATTATTGCTCTTGTATTGCTATTGGAGACACTGGGGGGACACTGGGCAGGCACTGAGGAGGCACTGGGGAGACACTGGGGAGGCACTCAGGGGCACACTGGGGAGGCACTGGGAAGGCACTCGGGAGGCACACTGGGGAGGCACTCAGGGGCACACTGGGGAGGCACTGGGGAGGCACTCGGGGGCACACTGGGGAGGCATTGGGAAGGCACTCGGGAGGCACACTGGGGAGGCACTCAGGGGGACACTGTCTAAATGTATACGTCTAAATGTAGACGTTTAAATGTAGACGTCTAAATGTATACGTCTAAATGTAGACGTCTACATTTAGCTTTAAACACTTGTCTGAGGAGTTTTCCTTAAGGTATTTGTGGAGTGAGTCTTCTTCTCGATTTCAATTGTATAAAGACATAATCATGGCTATCATTTATAGTCCGTTATGATTCAAATTGTTTTGAATGTGATTGCTTTTGGACCTGTAAATTACAACAAAACCAACTAAGGCACTGGTGTGGTACTACTGGTTTACCAGAATTGGGTTCAACTCCCTGCGGTGCCCTCAATTTGTTGTATTTACATGGTTCAATTTCTGCTCATTGTTGCCTTTTCAGAGATGATAACCCCCAGGTTCTTTACTGTGTTTGTACTCTCTACAGTTGGGTTACAAGTCTATTTAGGGACAAGCCCGAAGGGACTCTTGATTTTCTCTTCTCCTTCCACCAAAAATCCTCAAATTATTAAAAACGGCGTGCTATAGTATGCCGTACGATATAGGCTATAGCCCATGGTCCAAAATGATGAGAAACGAGAACTTTTTTCAAAATACATGGGCTATAACCCATCGTTTTTTTCATTTTTAAAAAATCCTCAAATGATGAAAAACGGCGTGCTATAGTATGCCGTACGATATGGGCTATAGCCCATGGTCCAAAATGATGAGAAACGAGGATAACTTTTTTTTTTTTAATTAAAAAAAACATGGGCTAGCCTATAACCCATCGTTTTTTTAATTTCTTTCAAATCCTCAGAAATGGTGAAAAACGGCGTGCTATAGTATGCCGTACGATATGGGCTATAGCCATGGTCCAAAATGATGAGAAACGAGGATAACGTTTTTTTTCAAATTTTCAAAAAACATGCAGGGCTATAACCCATCGTTTTTTTTCATTTTTTTCAAATCCTCAAAAAATGATGAAAAACGGCGTGCTATGATGATGGGTTCTTCTTATTATGTGTGAATATTTCATATTTTTTTATTAAATCGTACAAGGCGTTTGGAAATTAGTGAAAGGCACCGTGGCTTCAACCAGGTCTCACCAAGGAATCGACTTTGATTTGGAACATTTTTGGTTCATTTTGGCATAGACATGGACATTGCAGCATATGTTAGCATTAGCTGCAATGGGTTCTTCTCATTATTGCGAACTCAGTGATTGCGAACCCAGTGAGCACTTACTATGAGACCTAGCAGATCATGTCTGTCTGTCTGTCTGTCTGTGTGTGTGTCTGTCCCGCTATCCAAATATGGAGTGTGTTGCATCAGCAATCACTCAGCTCCATATATGGCCACAAAAGGGGCCAGGTCCACTCAGCTCCATATATGGGCACAAAATGTGAAAATTATGTAATATGAGCCAGATTGTAGATTGGCTATTTTAGTATTTTTCTTGTTTTATTTATTTAACTGTCTAGGCCTATTCACATGCAATGAACTAAAGTGTCACAAAGCAACACGAAAAGCGATGATAATAGTACTATTAGCCAGCTTCTGCTGACCTATATGGGGTGCGAGGCCCTGCATTGCTCAATAACCTGCTTTGATGACACTTTTGTCCTTTTGTATGTTTAAATCAAATGTCAAATTATAGTTCAAAGACACCAAGAAGATAGTCTGTGATTACAATATCAATTTAAAATGTATTACCCATTTCTTGTTTCCTGTTTTCCACTTTATTGTGATTTTAAATGATCCTTCACCTGACTGTGGACCAGCCCAGTGTCTCTGACATTAGCTCCGAGCCTCTCTCTTCACCGTCCAATGGCTGCCATCAGTCTCCGTCCACTCATCATCCGCCAGCCTACCTGCTGCCTCCTCCTCCTCCTCCTCCTCTTCCTCCCCCTATCCAGCTCATCGCCCCTGGACTTCAGCCCATCGCCCCCCAGCTCCATGCGGCGAATCTGACGATGAGAGCGCCCCTCACTTCACATTGTTGGGATTCTTCAGTGGTGCAATTATATATACGCACGCATGTTTCATGATAAATGCTTTTATGTGATGTATTCCCATGCTTTTGTTCTTGCTTAATGTAAATCGCTCTGGATTAAGAGCGTCTGCTAATTTCTGCAATTTCCGCAATTACAATTTCCGCAATTTCCATTTCCGCAATTTCCGCAATTTCCATTTCCATTTAGTTTACTATATTTACTATAGTGTGTAGTTTTTCATTGTCAAAAGTCAAGAAAATGACATTGTCATTGTCCACGATTATAATCGGGCCCCAGTATGCAAATACCCATGATTGTGTGCCTCAGTGGGCCAACGGATAAGTCAAATGATATCCGTAGTATACCTAGTAGAAGTGTGCCGGTTCGAACCCCGACATATTCAAATCTTTACTGACACTTTGCATTCCACACTAACATCAACTAGCACAGAAAATCTGTGTTGTAGTAACCAGCACGCTCGGTCGAGTTCCATCGATCTTCGTCCTTTTTTTGTTCCAAGTGTTTCAACAATGTTGCAACTTCCGGGCCACCGATTGCCCGGTGCCCGGATCGTGCAGGCTACCATTGGCTGGTTCCAACTGGGGTTCCAACCCAGGAGCCAATGGTGGCATGGTCCCGCCCCTACCTCTCAGTAATTCCAAAACAGCACGGCGGCGGCCATCTTGTTACAGTGTGCGGTGGATGGATGTATTCATAATTTTAATAAATCGTACAAGGTGTTTGGAAAATATTTAAAGGCAGCAGGGCTTTCTCCAGGGGCCAATAAGGGAACGATTTTAATTTGGAACATTTCTGTCCATTTTTGGCTTAGTTATGGACATGTAGTATCTGTTAGCATGTTAGCTAGCTGCTGGATGATGATGATGATGATGATGATGGGTTCTTAATATTATGTGTGAATATTTCATATTTTTTTATTAAATCGTACAAGGCGTTTGGAAAATATTTAAAGGCGGCAGGGCTTTCTCCAGGGGCCAATAAGGGAACGATTTTAATTTGGAACATTTCTGTCCATTTTTGGCTTAGTTATGGACATGTAGTATCTGTTAGCATGTTAGCTAGCTGCTGGATGATGATGATGATGATGGGTTCTTCTTATTATGTGTGAATATTTCATATTTTTTTATTAAATCGTACAAGGCGTTTGGAAATTAGTGAAAGGCACCGTGGCGTCAACCAGGTCTCACCAAGGAATCGACTTTAATTTGGAACATTTTTGGTTCATTTTGGCATAGACATGGACATTGCAGCATATGTTAGCATTAGCTGCAATGGGTTCTTCTCATTATTGCGAACGCAGTGATTGCGAATCCAGTGAGCACTTACTATGAGACCTAGCAGATCATGTCTGTCTGTCTGTCTGTCTGTGTGTGTGTCTGTCGCTATCCAAATATGGAGTGTGTTGCATCAGCAATCACTCAGCTCCATATATGGCCACAAAAGGGGCCAGGTCCACTCAGCTCCATATATGGGCACAAAATGTGAAAATTATGTAATATGAGCCAGATTGTAGATTGGCTATTTTAGTATTTTTCTTGTTTTATTTATTTAACTGTCTAGGCCTATTCACATGCAATGAACTCAAGTGTCACAAAGCAAAGCAACACGAAAAGCGATGGTAATAGTAGGCTACTATTAGCCAGCTTCTGCTGACCTATATGGGGTGCGAGGCCCTGCATTGCTCAATAACCTGCTTTGATGACACTTTTGTCCTTTTGTATGTTTAAATCAAATGTCAAATTATAGTTCAAAGACACCAAGAAGAAAGTCTGTGATTACAATATCAATTTAAAATGTATTACCCATTTCTTGTTTCCTGTTTTCCACTTCATGATAAATGCTTTTATGTGATGTATTCCCATGCTTTTGTTCTTGCTTAATGTAAGTCGCTCTGGATTAAGAGCGTCTGCTAAATGCCTAAATTGTCAAATTGTAAATTGTCCCCTTGCGCGCAGGGTCCGGCCCATTCCTCTCTGTTATGTCATATGACGAGCATTTAACTTTTAATATCACAATTATTGTAGCTAATCTTTAACTGAATCTGGAAGTATTCCTTTATTAAATGATTCTTCATAGTCTGATTCCAGACTATGAAGAATCATTTAATAAAGATGTAACTGATCAATTTTCTTTTGTGACTTTCGCCTTTATTTTATATGGAGGGACAGTCAGTGGTGTAAACTTTATTTATCTAGCACATTTCATACATAAAATGCAACTCTGTCACATTCTGTCTCTCCCTCAGTCTCCACACTGGCCTCCCATATCCCATTCCAGCACACCCAGTTCCATTTACACACCTGTCAACTACCTAATCAGCCCAGCAGTGAACACTTCTCCAATCAACCTGCTCACTATAAAACTGGACTCAGTACAAACACTCATTGTCAGTTCATAACCTGTGTCACAGATGTCCTGCCTGTTCATGTGTTGACTTTGATGTCATTCTGATTCATGCCTGATTCCTACCTGCATTCCCCTGTGTAAGATATCTCGTAATTCTTTATTAAATACTTTATTATTATACTCTAGTTTGTTGTGACTTTGCTCCTGGGTTCAACTCTGTCTGCATCCTTGACAACTAAAGTACTTCACATATTAAACTTTATTTATATAGCACATGTCATACATAAAATGCAACTCAAAGTACTTCACATGAAAATAAAATAAAAAATAACAAGCAGCGGAATGCCAGAAACAAAAAGTAGGTCAATCTACAATTAGCAAATAAAAATAGCAATACAAAACTAAAACATTAAAAATGGTAAGGAAATTTGTATTGGATAATACATTTTAAATTGATATTATTAGATATTCAACTTTATTGACATTTATAATTAAATTGGTGTCTTTACACTGTAGAATCCATTGTTGTTTGTTTCTGTTGCTTAACTCTGTTGCTTTAACTACATATAAGTGTCTATTTGTTTGTCTCTAAATGTTTTGATGAATTGAACAATGCCCTTTGTTCAATTCATGCCATACTATAGCACGCCGTTTTTCATCATTTTTGAGGATTTGAAGAAAATTCAAAATTTCAAAAAACATGGGTAATAGCCCATCGTTTTTTGAATTTTTGAAAAAAATGTTATCCTAATTTTTCATCATTTTTGAACATGGGCTATAGCCCCTACCGTACGGCATACTATAGCACGCCGTTTTTCATCAATTTTGAGGATTTGAAGAAAATTCAAAATTTCAAAAAACATGGGTTATAGCCCATCGTTTTTTGAATTTTTGAAAAAATGTTATCCTCATTTTTCATCATTTTTGAACATGGGCTATAGCCCCTACCGTACGGCATACTATAGCACGCCGTTTTTCATCAATTTTGAGGATTTGAAGAAAATTCAAAATTTCAAAAAACATGGGTTATAGCCCATCGTTTTTTTAATTTTTGAAAAAATGTTATCCTCATTTTTCATCATTTTTGAACATGGGCTATAGCCCCTACCGTACGGCATACTATAGCACGCCGTTTTTCATCATTTTTGAGGATTTGAGGAAAATTCAAAATTTCAAAAACATGGGTTATAGCCCATCGTTTTTTGAATTTTTGAAAAAAATGTTATCCTCATTTTTCATCATTTTTGAACATGGGCTATAGCCCCTACCGTACGGCATACTATAGCACGCCGTTTTTCATCATTTTTGAGGATTTGAAGAAAATTCAAAATTTCAAAAAACATGGGTTATAGCCCATTGTTTTTTGAATTTTTGAAAAAAATGTTATCCTCATTTTTCATAATTTTTGAACATGGGCTATAGCCCCTACCGTACGGCATACTATAGCACGCCGTTTTTCATCATTTTTGAGGATTTGAGGAAAATTCAAAATTTCAAAAACATGGGTTATAGCCCATCGTTTTTTTAATTTTTGAAAAAAATGTTATCCTCATTTTTCATCATTTTTTAACATGGGCTATAGCCCCTACCGTACGGCATACTATAGCACGCCGTTTTTCATCATTTTTGAGGATTTGAAGAAAATTCAAAATTTAAAAAAACATGGGTTATAGCCCATTGTTTTTTGAATTTTTGAAAAAAATGTTATCCTCATTTTTCATAATTTTTGAACATGGGCTATAGCCCCTACCGTACGGCATACTATAGCACGCCGTTTTTCATCATTTTTGAGGATTTGAAGAAATTTCAAAATTTCAAAAAACATGGGTTATAGCCCAACGTTTTTTTAATTTTTGAAAAAAATGTTATCCTCATTTTTCATCATTTTTGAACATGGGCTATAGCCCCTACCGTACGGCATACTATAGCACGCCGTTTTTCATCATTTTTGAGGATTTGAAGAAAATTCAAAATGTCAAAAAACATGGGTTATAGCCCATCGTTTTTTGAATTTTTGAAAAAAATGTTATCCTCATTTTTCATCATTTTTGAACATGGGCTATAGCTCCTACCGTACGGCATACTATAGCACGCCGTTTTTCATCATTTTTGAGGATTTGAAGAAAATTCAAAATTTCAAAAAACATGGGTTATAGCCCATCGTTTTTTGATTTTTTGAAAAAAATGTTAACCTCATTTTTCATCATTTTTGAACATGGGCTATAGCCCCTACCATACGGCATACTATAGCATGACGTTTTTCATCATTTTTGAGGATTTGAAGAAAATTCAAAATTTCAAAAAACATGGGTTATAGCCCATCGTTTTTTGAATTTTTGAAAAAAAAGTTATCCTCATTTTTGTTCCCTCATTTTTCATCATTTTTGTACATGGGCTATAGCCCCTACCGTACGGCATACTATAGCACGCCGTTTTTCATCATTTTTGAGGATTTGAAGAAAATTCAAAATTTCAAAAAACATGGGTTATAGCCCATTGTTTTTTGAATTTTTGAAAAAAATGTTATCCTCATTTTTCATAATTTTTGAACATGGGCTATAGCCCCTACCGTACGGCATACTATAGCACGCCGTTTTTCATCATTTTTGAGGATTTGAGGAAAATTCAAAATTTCAAAAACATGGGTTATAGCCCATCGTTTTTTGAATTTTTGAAAAAAATGTTATCCTCATTTTTCATCATTTTTTAACATGGGCTATAGCCCCTACCGTACGGCATACTATAGCACGCCGTTTTTCATCATTTTTGAGGATTTGAAGAAAATTCAAAATTTAAAAAAACATGGGTTATAGCCCATTGTTTTTTGAATTTTTGAAAAAAAATGTTATCCTCATTTTTCATAATTTTTGAACATGGGCTATAGCCCCTACCGTACGGCATACTATAGCACGCCGTTTTTCATCATTTTTGAGGATTTGAAGAAATTTCAAAATTTCAAAAAACATGGGTTATAGCCCAACGTTTTTTTAATTTTTGAAAAAAATGTTATCCTCATTTTTCATCATTTTTGAACATGGGCTATAGCCCCTACCGTACGGCATACTATAGCACGCCGTTTTTCATCATTTTTGAGGATTTGAAGAAAATTCAAAATGTCAAAAAACATGGGTTATAGCCCATTGTTTTTTGAATTTTTGAAAAAAATGTTATCCTCATTTTTCATAATTTTTGAACATGGGCTATAGCCCCTACCGTACGGCATACTATAGCACGCCGTTTTTCATCATTTTTGAGGATTTGAAGAAATTTCAAAATTTCAAAAAACATGGGTTATAGCCCAACGTTTTTTTAATTTTTGAAAAAAATGTTATCCTCATTATTCATCATTTTTGAACATGGGCTATAGCCCCTACCGTACGGCATACTATAGCACGCCGTTTTTCATCATTTTTGAGGATTTGAAGAAAATTCAAAATGTCAAAAAACATGGGTTATAGCCCATCGTTTTTTGAATTTTTGAAAAAAATGTTATCCTCATTTTTCATCATTTTTGAACATGGGCTATAGCTCCTACCGTACGGCATACTATAGCACGCCGTTTTTCATCATTTTTGAGGATTTGAAGAAAATTCAAAATTTCAAAAAACATGGGTTATAGCCCATCGTTTTTTGATTTTTTGAAAAAAATGTTAACCTCATTTTTCATCATTTTTGAACATGGGCTATAGCCCCTACCATACGGCATACTATAGCATGACGTTTTTCATCATTTTTGAGGATTTGAAGAAAATTCAAAATTTCAAAAAACATGGGTTATAGCCCATCGTTTTTTGAATTTTTGAAAAAAATGTTATCCTCATTTTTTTTCCCTCATTTTTCATCATTTTTGTACATGGGCTATAGCCCCTACCGTACGGCATACTATAGCACGCCGTTTTTCATCATTTTTGAGGATTTGAAGAAAATTCAAAATTTCAAAAAACATGGGTTATAGCCCATCGTTTTTTTAATTTTTGAAAAAAATGTTATCCTCATTTTTCATCATTTTTGAACATGGGCTATAGCCCCTACCGTACGGCATACTATAGCACGCCGTTTTTCATCATTTTTGAGGATTTGAAGAAAATTCAAAATTTCAAAAAACATGGGTTATAGCCCATCGTTTTTTGAATTTTTGAAAAAAATGTTATCCTCATTTTTCATCATTTTTGAACATGGGCTATAGCCCCTACCGTACGGCATACTATAGCACGCCGTTTTTCATCATTTTTGAGGATTTGAAGAAAATTCAAAATTTCAAAAAACATGGGTTATAGCCCATTGTTTTTTGAATTTTTGAAAAAAATGTTATCCTCATTTTTCATCATTTTTGAACATGGGCTATAGCCCCTACCGTATGGCATACTATAGCACGCCGTTTTTCATCATTTTTGAGGATTTGAAGAAAATTCAAAATTTCAAAAAACATGGGTTATAGCCCATCGTTTTTTTTAATTTTTGAAAAAAATGTTATCCTCATTATTCATCATTTTTGAACATGGGCTATAGCCCCTACCGTACGGCATACTATAGCACGCCGTTTTTCATCATTTTTGAGGATTTGAAGAAAATTCAAAATTTCAAAAAACATGGGTTATAGCCCATCGTTTTTTGAATTTTTGAAAAAAATGTTATCCTCATTTTTCATCATTTTTGAACATGGGCTATAGCCCCTACCGTACGGCATACTATAGCACGCCGTTTTTCATCATTTTTGAGGATTTGAAGAAAATTCAAAATTTCAAAAAACATGGGTTATAGCCCATTGTTTTTTGAATTTTTGAAAAAAATGTTATCCTCATTTTTCATCATTTTTGAACATGGGATATAGCCCCTACCGTACGGCATACTATAGCACGCCGTTTTTCATCATTTTTGAGGATTTGAAGAAAATTCAAAATTTCAAAAAACATGGGTTATAGCCCATCGTTTTTTGAAAAAAATGTTATCCTCATTTTTCATCATTTTTGAACATGGGCTATAGCCCCTACCGTACGGCATACTATAGCACGCCGTTTTTCATCATTTTTGAGGATTTGAAGAAAATTCAAAATTTCAAAAAACATGGGTTATAGCCCATCGTTTTTTGAATTTTTGAAAAAAATGTTATCCTCATTTTTCATCATTTTTGAACATGGGCTATAGCCCCTACCGTACGGCATACTATAGCACCCCGTTTTTCATCATTTTTGAGGATTTGAAGAAAATTCAAAATTTCAAAAAACATGGGTTATAGCCCATCGTTTTTTTAATTTTTGAAAAAAATGTTATCCTCATTTTTCATCATTTTTGAACATGGGCTATAGCCCCTACCGTACGGCATACTATAGCACGCCGTTTTTCATCATTTTTGAGGATTTGAAGAAAATTCAAAATTTCAAAAACATGGGTTATAGCCCATTGTTTTTTGAATTTTTGAAAAAAATGTTATCCTCATTTTTCATCATTTTTGAACATGGGCTATAGCCCCTACCGTATGGCATACTATAGCACGCCGTTTTTCATCATTTTTGAGGATTTGAAGAAAATTCAAAATTTCAAAAAACATGGGTTATAGCCCATCGTTTTTTTAATTTTTGAAAAAAATGTTATCCTCATTTTTCATCATTTTTGAACATGGGCTATAGCCCCTACCGTACGGCATACTATAGCACGCCGTTTTTCATCATTTTTGAGGATTTGAAGAAAATTCAAAATTTCAAAAAACATGGGTTATAGCCCATCGTTTTTTTAATTTTTGAAAAAAATGTTATCCTCATTTTTCATCATTTTTGAACATGGGCTATAGCCCCTACCGTACGGCATACTATAGCACGCCGTTTTTCATCATTTTTGAGGATTTGAAGAAAATTCAAAATTTAAAAAAACATGGGTTATAGCCCATCGTTTTTTGAATTTTTGAAAAAAATGTTATCCTCATTTTTCATCATTTTTGAACATGGGCTATAGCCCCTACCGTACGGCATACTATAGCACGCCGTTTTTCATCATTTTTGAACATGGGCTATAGCCCCTACCGTACGGCATACTATAGCACGCCGTTTTTCATCATTTTTGAGGATTTGAAGAAAATTCAAAATTTCAAAAAACATGGGTTTTAGCCCATCGTTTTTTGAAAAAAATGTTATCCTCATTTTTCATCATTTTTGAACATGGGCTATAGCCCCTACCGTACGGCATACTATAGCACGCCGTTTTTCATCATTATTGAGGATTTGAAGAAAATTCAAAATTTCAAAAAACATGGGTTATAGCCCATCGTTTTTTGAATTTTTGAAAAAAATGTTATCCTCATTTTTCATCATTTTTGAACATGGGCTATAGCCCCTACCGTACGGCATACTATAGCACCCCGTTTTTCATCATTTTTGAGGATTTGAAGAAAATTCAAAATTTAAAAAAACATGGGTTTTATAGCCCATCGTTTTTTTAATTTTTGAAAAAAATGTTATCCTCATTTTTCATCATTTTTGAACATGGGCTATAGCCCCTACCGTACGGCATACTATAGCACGCCGTTTTTCATCATTTTTGAGGATTTGAAGAAAATTCAAAATTTCAAAAAACATGGGTTATAGCCCATAGTTTTTTGAATTTTTGAAAAAAATGTTATCCTCATTTTTCATCATTTTTGAACATGGGCTATAGCCCCTACCGTACGGCATACTATAGCACCCCGTTTTTCATCATTTTTGAGGATTTGAAGAAAATTCAAAATTTAAAAAAACATGGGTTATAGCCCATCGTTTTTTTAATTTTTGAAAAAAATGTTATCCTCATTTTTCATCATTTTTGAACATGGGCTATAGCCCCTACCGTACGGCATACTATAGCACGCCGTTTTTCATCATTTTTGAGGATTTGAAGAAAATTCAAAATTTCAAAAAACATGGGTTATAGCCCATAGTTTTTTGAATTTTTGAAAAAAATGTTATCCTCATTTTTCATCATTTTTGAACATGGGCTATAGCCCCTACCGTACGGCATACTATAGCACGCCGTTTTTCATCATTTTTGAGGATTTGAAGAAAATTCAAAATTTCAAAAAACATGGGTTATAGCCCATCGTTTTTTGAATTTTTGAAAAAAATGTTATCCTCATTTTTCATCATTTTTGAACATGGGCTATAGCCCCTACCGTACGGCATACTATAGCACGCCGTTTTTCATCATTTTTGAGGATTTGAAGAAAATTCAAAATTTAAAAAAACATGGGTTATAGCCCATCGTTTTTTGAATTTTTGAAAAAAATGTTATCCTCATTTTTCATCATTTTTGAACATGGGCTATAGCCCCTACCGTACGGCATACTATAGCACGCCGTTTTTCATCATTTTTGAACATGGGCTATAGCCCCTACCGTACGGCATACTATAGCACGCCGTTTTTCATCATTTTTGAGGATTTGAAGAAAATTCAAAATTTCAAAAAACATGGGTTATAGCCCATCGTTTTTTGAAAAAAATGTTATCCTCATTTTTCATCATTTTTGAACATGGGCTATAGCCCCTACCGTACGGCATACTATAGCACGCCGTTTTTCATCATTATTGAGGATTTGAAGAAAATTCAAAATTTCAAAAAACATGGGTTATAGCCCATCGTTTTTTGAATTTTTGAAAAAAATGTTATCCTCATTTTTCATCATTTTTGAACATGGGCTATAGCCCCTACCGTACGGCATACTATAGCACCCCGTTTTTCATCATTTTTGAGGATTTGAAGAAAATTCAAAATTTAAAAAAACATGGGTTATAGCCCATCGTTTTTTTAATTTTTGAAAAAAATGTTATCCTCATTTTTCATCATTTTTGAACATGGGCTATAGCCCCTACCGTACGGCATACTATAGCACGCCGTTTTTCATCATTTTTGAGGATTTGAAGAAAATTCAAAATTTCAAAAACATGGGTTATAGCCCATTGTTTTTTGAATTTTTGAAAAAAATGTTATCCTCATTTTTCATCATTTTTGAACATGGGCTATAGCCCCTACCGTATGGCATACTATAGCACGCCGTTTTTCATCATTTTTGAGGATTTGAAGAAAATTCAAAATTTCAAAAAACATGGGTTATAGCCCATCGTTTTTTTAATTTTTGAAAAAAATGTTATCCTCATTTTTCATCATTTTTGAACATGGGCTATAGCCCCTACCGTACGGCATACTATAGCACGCCGTTTTTCATCATTTTTGAGGATTTGAAGAAAATTCAAAATTTCAAAAAACATGGGTTATAGCCCATCGTTTTTTGAATTTTTGAAAAAAATGTTATCCTCATTTTTCATCATTTTTGAACATGGGCTATAGCCCCTACCGTACGGCATACTATAGCACGCCGTTTTTCATCATTTTTGAGGATTTGAAGAAAATTCAAAATTTCAAAAAACATGGGTTATAGCCCATTGTTTTTTGAATTTTTGAAAAAAATGTTATCCTCATTTTTCATCATTTTTGAACATGGGCTATAGCCCCTACCGTACGGCATACTATAGCACGCCGTTTTTCATCATTTTTGAGGATTTGAAGAAAATTCAAAATTTAAAAAAACATGGGTTATAGCCCATCGTTTTTTGAATTTTTGAAAAAAATGTTATCCTCATTTTTCATCATTTTTGAACATGGGCTATAGCCCCTACCGTACGGCATACTATAGCACCCCGTTTTTCATCATTTTTGAGGATTTGAAGAAAATTCAAAATTTCAAAAAACATGGGTTATAGCCCATCGTTTTTTGAATTTTTGAAAAAAATGTTATCCTCATTTTTCATCATTTTTGAACATGGGCTATAGCCCCTACCGTACGGCATACTATAGCACGCCGTTTTTCATCATTTTTGAGGATTTGAAGAAAATTCAAAATTTCAAAAAACATGGGTTATAGCCCATCGTTTTTTGAATTTTTGAAAAAAATGTTATCCTCATTTTTCATCATTTTTGAACATGGGCTATAGCCCCTACCGTACGGCATACTATAGCACGCCGTTTTTCATCATTTTTGAGGATTTGAAGAAAATTCAAAATTTAAAAAAACATGGGTTATAGCCCATCGTTTTTTGAATTTTTGAAAAAAATGTTATCCTCATTTTTCATCATTTTTGAACATGGGCTATAGCCCCTACCGTACGGCATACTATAGCACGCCGTTTTTCATCATTTTTGAGGATTTGAAGAAAATTCAAAATTTCAAAAAA
Organism: Protomyctophum bolini; assembly: GCF_963924005.1. Classification (NCBI taxonomy): domain Eukaryota; kingdom Metazoa; phylum Chordata; class Actinopteri; order Myctophiformes; family Myctophidae; genus Protomyctophum; species Protomyctophum bolini. The sequence continues at coordinate 14,405,549 of NC_137871.1, read as the reverse complement.
CATGGGTTATAGCCCATCGTTTTTTGAATTTTTGAAAAAAATGTTATCCTCATTTTTCATCATTTTTGAACATGGGCTATAGCCCCTACCGTACGGCATACTATAGCACGCCGTTTTTCATCATTTTTGAGGATTTGAAGAAAATTCAAAATTTCAAAAAACATGGGTTATAGCCCATCGTTTTTTGAATTTTTGAAAAAAATGTTATCCTCATTTTTCATCATTTTTGAACATGGGCTATAGCCCCTACCGTACGGCATACTATAGCACGCCGTTTTTCATCATTTTTGAGGATTTGAAGAAAATTCCAAATTTCCAAAAAACATGGGTTGTAGCCCATTGTTTTTTGAAATTTTGAAAAAAATGTTATCCTCATTTTTCATCATTTTTGAACATGGGCTATAGCCCCTACCGTACGGCATACTATAGCACGCCGTTTTTCATCATTTTTGAGGATTTGAAGAAAATTCAAAATTTCAAAAAACATGGGTTATAGCCCATCGTTTTTTGAATTTTTGAAAAAAATGTTATCCTCATTTTTCATCATTTTTGAACATGGGCTATAGCCCCTACCGTACGGCATACTATAGCACGCCGTTTTTCATCATTTTTGAGGATTTGAAGAAAATTCAAAATTTCAAAAAACATGGGTTATAGCCCATCGTTTTTTGATTTTTTGAAAAAAATGTTATCCTCATTTTTCATCATTTTTGAACATGGGCTATAGCCCCTACCGTACGGCATACTATAGCACGCCGTTTTTCATAATTTTTGAGGATTTGAAGAAAATTCAAAATTTCAAAAAACATGGGTTATAGCCCATCGTTTTTTGAATTTTCAAAAAAATGTTATCCTCATTTTTCATCATTTTTGAACCGTACGGCATACGAACCGTACGGCATACTATAGCACGCCGTTTTTCATCATTTTTGAGGATTTGAAGAAAATTCAAAATTTCAAAAAACATGGGTTATAGCCCATAGTTTTTTGAATTTTTGAAAAAAATGTTATCCTCATTTTTCATCATTTTTGAACATGGGCTATAGCCCCTACCGTACGGCATACTATAGCACGCCGTTTTTCATCATTTTTGAGGATTTGAAGAAAATTCAAAATTTAAAAAAACATGGGTTATAGCCCATGGTTTTTTGAATTTTTGAAAAAAATGTTATCCTCATTTTTCATCATTTTTGAACATGGGCTATAGCCCCTACCGTACGGCATACTATAGCACGCCGTTTTTCATCATTTTTGAGGATTTGAAGAAAATTCAAAATTTCAAAAAACATGGGTTATAGCCCATCGTTTTTTGAATTTTTGAAAAAAATGTTATCCTCATTTTTCATCATTTTTGAACATGGGCTATAGCCCCTACCGTACGGCATACTATAGCACGCCGTTTTTCATCATTTTTGAGGATTTGAAGAAAATTCAAAATTTCAAAAAACATGGGTTATAGCCCATGGTTTTTTGAATTTTTGAAAAAAATGTTATCCTCATTTTTCATCATTTTTGAACATGGGCTATAGCCCCTACCGTACGGCATACTATAGCACGCCGTTTTTCAAAATTCAAAATTTCAAAAAACATGGGTTCTAGCCCATTGTTTTTTGAATTTTTGAAAAAAATGTTATCCTCATTTTTCATCATTTTTGAACATGGGCTATAGCCCCTACCGTACGGCATACTATAGCACGCCGTTTTTCATCATTTTTGAGGATTTGAAGAAAATTCAAAATTTCAAAAAACATGGGTTATAGCCCATCGTTTTTTGAATTTTTGAAAAAAATGTTATCCTCATTTTCATCATTTTTGAACATGGGCTATAGCCCCTACCGTACGGCATACTATAGCACGCCGTTTTTCATCATTTTTGAGGATTTGAAGAAAATTCAAAATTAAAAAAAAACATGGGTTATAGCCCATTGTTTTTTGAATTTTTGAAAAAAATGTTATCCTCATTTTTCATCATTTTTGAACATGGGCTATAGCCCCTACCGTACGGCATACTATAGCACGCCGTTTTTCATCATTTTTGAGGATTTGAAGAAAATTCAAAATTTCAAAAAACATGGGTTATAGCCCATCGTTTTTTGAAAAAAATGTTATCCTCATTTTTCATCATTTTTGAACATGGGCTATAGCCCCTACCGTACGGCATACTATAGCACGCCGTTTTTCATCATTTTTGAGGATTTGAAGAAAATTCAAAATTTCAAAAAACATGGGTTATAGCCCATCGTTTTTTGAATTTTTGAAAAAAATGTTATCCTCATTTTTCATCATTTTTGAACATGGGCTATAGCCCCTACCGTACGGCATACTATAGCACCCCGTTTTTCATCATTTTTGAGGATTTGAAGAAAATTCAAAATTTCAAAAAACATGGGTTATAGCCCATCGTTTTTTGAATTTTTGAAAAAAATGTTATCCTCATTTTTCATCATTTTTGAACATGGGCTATAGCCCCTACCGTACGGCATACTATAGCACGCCGTTTTTCATCATTTTTGAGGATTTGAAGAAAATTCAAAATTTCAAAAAACATGGGTTATAGCCCATCGTTTTTTGAATTTTTGAAAAAAATGTTATCCTCATTTTTCATCATTTTTGAACATGGGCTATAGCCCCTACCGTACGGCATACTATAGCACGCCGTTTTTCATCATTTTTGAGGATTTGAAGAAAATTCAAAATTTCAAAAAACATGGGTTATAGCCCATCGTTTTTTGAATTTTTGAAAAAAATGTTATCCTCATTTTTCATCATTTTTGAACATGGGCTATAGCCCCTACCGTACGGCATACTATAGCACGCCGTTTTTCATCATTTTTGAGGATTTGAAGAAAATTCAAAATTTCAAAAAACATGGGTTATAGCCCATGGTTTTTTGAATTTTTGAAAAAAATGTTATCCTCATTTTTCATCATTTTTGAACATGGGCTATAGCCCCTACCGTACGGCATACTATAGCACGCCGTTTTTCATCATTTTTGAGGATTTGAAGAAAATTCAAAATTTCAAAAAACATGGGTTATAGCCCATTTTTTTTTGAATTTTTGAAAAAAATGTTATCCTCATTTTTCATCATTTTTGAACATGGGCTATAGCCCCTACCGTACGGCATACTATAGCACGCCGTTTTTCATCATTTTTGAGGATTTGAAGAAAATTCAAAATTTCAAAAAACATGGGTTATAGCCCATTGTTTTTTGAATTTTTGAAAAAAATGTTATCCTCATTTTTCATCATTTTTGAACATGGGCTATAGCCCCTACCGTACGGCATACTATAGCACGCCGTTTTTCATCATTTTTGAGGATTTGAAGAAAATTCAAAATTTCAAAAAACATGGGTTATAGCCCATCGTTTTTTGAATTTTTGAAAAAAATGTTATCCTCATTTTTCATCATTTTTGAACATGGGCTATAGCCCCTACCGTACGGCATACTATAGCACGCCGTTTTTCATCATTTTTGAGGATTTGAAGAAAATTCAAAATTTAAAAAAACATGGGTTATAGCCCATCGTTTTTTGAATTTTTGAAAAAAATGTTATCCTCATTTTTCATCATTTTTGAACATGGGCTATAGCCCCTACCGTACGGCATACTATAGCACGCCGTTTTTCATCATTTTTGAGGATTTGAAGAAAATTCAAAATTTCAAAAAACATGGGTTATAGCCCATCGTTTTTTGAAAAAAATGTTATCCTCATTTTTCATCATTTTTGAACATGGGCTATAGCCCCTACCGTACGGCATACTATAGCACGCCGTTTTTCATAATTTTTGAGGATTTGAAGAAAATTCAAAATTTCAAAAAACATGGGTTATAGCCCATCGTTTTTTGAATTTTTGAAAAAAATGTTATCCTCATTTTTCATCATTTTTGAACATGGGCTATAGCCCCTACCGTACGGCATACTATAGCACCCCGTTTTTCATCATTTTTGAGGATTTGAAGAAAATTCAAAATTTCAAAAAACATGGGTTATAGCCCATCGTTTTTTGAATTTTTGAAAAAAATGTTATCCTCATTTTTCATCATTTTTGAACATGGGCTATAGCCCCTACCGTACGGCATACTATAGCACGCCGTTTTTCATCATTTTTGAGGATTTGAAGAAAATTCAAAATTTCAAAAAACATGGGTTATAGCCCATCGTTTTTTGAATTTTTGAAAAAAATGTTATCCTCATTTTTCATCATTTTTGAACATGGGCTATAGCCCCTACCGTACGGCATACTATAGCACCCCGTTTTTCATCATTTTTGAGGATTTGAAGAAAATTCAAAATTTCAAAAAACATGGGTTATAGCCCATCGTTTTTTGAATTTTTGAAAAAAATGTTATCCTCATTTTTCATCATTTTTGAACATGGGCTATAGCCCCTACCGTACGGCATACTATAGCACGCCGTTTTTCATCATTTTTGAGGATTTGAAGAAAATTCAAAATTTCAAAAAACATGGGTTATAGCCCATCGTTTTTTGAATTTTTGAAAAAAATGTTATCCTCATTTTTCATCATTTTTGAACATGGGCTATAGCCCCTACCGTACGGCATACTATAGCACGCCGTTTTTCATCATTTTTGAGGATTTGAAGAAAATTCAAAATTTAAAAAAACATGGGTTATAGCCCATCGTTTTTTGAATTTTTGAAAAAAATGTTATCCTCATTTTTCATCATTTTTGAACATGGGCTATAGCCCCTACCGTACGGCATACTATAGCACGCCGTTTTTCATCATTTTTGAGGATTTGAAGAAAATTCAAAATTTCAAAAAACATGGGTTATAGCCCATCGTTTTTTGAATTTTTGAAAAAAATGTTATCCTCATTTTTCATCATTTTTGAACATGGGCTATAGCCCCTACCGTACGGCATACTATAGCACGCCGTTTTTCATCATTTTTGAGGATTTGAAGAAAATTCAAAATTTCAAAAAACATGGGTTATAGCCCATCGTTTTTTGAATTTTTGAAAAAAATGTTATCCTCATTTTTCATCATTTTTGAACATGGGCTATAGCCCCTACCGTACGGCATACTATAGCACGCCGTTTTTCATCATTTTTGAGGATTTGAAGAAAATTCAAAATTTCAAAAAACATGGGTTGTAGCCCATTGTTTTTTGAAATTTTGAAAAAAATGTTATCCTCATTTTTCATCATTTTTGAACATGGGCTATAGCCCCTACCGTACGGCATACTATAGCACGCCGTTTTTCATCATTTTTGAGGATTTGAAGAAAATTCAAAATTTCAAAAAACATGGGTTATAGCCCATCGTTTTTTGAATTTTTGAAAAAAATGTTATCCTCATTTTTCATCATTTTTGAACATGGGCTATAGCCCCTACCGTACGGCATACTATAGCACGCCGTTTTTCATCATTTTTGAGGATTTGAAGAAAATTCAAAATTTCTAAAAACATGGGTTATAGCCCATCGTTTTTTGATTTTTTGAAAAAAATGTTATCCTCATTTTTCATCATTTTTGAACATGGGCTATAGCCCCTACCGTACGGCATACTATAGCACGCCGTTTTTCATCATTTTTGAGGATTTGAAGAAAATTCAAAATTTCAAAAAACATGGGTTATAGCCCATCGTTTTTTGAATTTTTGAAAAAAATGTTATCCTCATTTTTCATCATTTTTGAACATGGGCTATAGCCCCTACCGTACGGCATACTATAGCACGCCGTTTTTCATCATTTTTGAGGATTTGAAGAAAATTCAAAATTTCAAAAAACATGGGTTATAGCCCATAGTTTTTTGAATTTTTGAAAAAAATGTTATCCTCATTTTTCATCATTTTTGAACATGGGCTATAGCCCCTACCGTACGGCATACTATAGCACGCCGTTTTTCATCATTTTTGAGGATTTGAAGAAAATTCAAAATTTCAAAAAACATGGGTTATAGCCCATCGTTTTTTGAATTTTTGAAAAAAATGTTATCCTCATTTTTCATCATTTTTGAACATGGGCTATAGCCCCTACCGTACGGCATACTATAGCACGCCGTTTTTCATCATTTTTGAGGATTTGAAGAAAATTCAAAATTTCAAAAAACATGGGTTGTAGCCCATTGTTTTTTGAAATTTTGAAAAAAATGTTATCCTCATTTTTCATCATTTTTGAACATGGGCTATAGCCCCTACCGTACGGCATACTATAGCACGCCGTTTTTCATCATTTTTGAGGATTTGAAGAAAATTCAAAATTTCAAAAAACATGGGTTATAGCCCATCGTTTTTTGAATTTTTGAAAAAAATGTTATCCTCATTTTTCATCATTTTTGAACATGGGCTATAGCCCCTACCGTACGGCATACTATAGCACGCCGTTTTTCATCATTTTTGAGGATTTGAAGAAAATTCAAAATTTCAAAAAACATGGGTTATAGCCCATCGTTTTTTGATTTTTTGAAAAAAATGTTATCCTCATTTTTCATCATTTTTGAACATGGGCTATAGCCCCTACCGTACGGCATACTATAGCACGCCGTTTTTCATCATTTTTGAGGATTTGAAGAAAATTCAAAATTTCAAAAAACATGGGTTATAGCCCATCGTTTTTTGAATTTTTGAAAAAAATGTTATCCTCATTTTTCATCATTTTTGAACATGGGCTATAGCCCCTACCGTACGGCATACTATAGCACGCCGTTTTTCATCATTTTTGAGGATTTGAAGAAAATTCAAAATTTCAAAAAACATGGGTTATAGCCCATCGTTTTTTGAATTTTTGAAAAAAATGTTATCCTCATTTTTCATCATTTTTGAACATGGGCTATAGCCCCTACCGTACGGCATACTATAGCACGCCGTTTTTCATCATTTTTGAGGATTTGAAGAAAATTCAAAATTTCAAAAAACATGGGTTATAGCCCATCGTTTTTTGATTTTTTGAAAAAAATGTTATCCTCATTTTTCATCATTTTTGAACATGGGCTATAGCCCCTACCGTACGGCATACTATAGCACGCCGTTTTTCATAATTTTTGAGGATTTGAAGAAAATTCAAAATTTCAAAAAACATGGGTTATAGCCCATCGTTTTTTGAATTTTTGAAAAAAATGTTATCCTCATTTTTCATCATTTTTGAACCGTACGGCATACGAACCGTACGGCATACTATAGCACGCCGTTTTTCATCATTTTTGAGGATTTGAAGAAAATTCAAAATTTCAAAAAACATGGGTTATAGCCCATAGTTTTTTGAATTTTTGAAAAAAATGTTATCCTCATTTTTCATCATTTTTGAACATGGGCTATAGCCCCTACCGTACGGCATACTATAGCACGCCGTTTTTCATCATTTTTGAGGATTTGAAGAAAATTCAAAATTTAAAAAAACATGGGTTATAGCCCATGGTTTTTTGAATTTTTGAAAAAAATGTTATCCTCATTTTTCATCATTTTTGAACATGGGCTATAGCCCCTACCGTACGGCATACTATAGCACGCCGTTTTTCATCATTTTTGAGGATTTGAAGAAAATTCAAAATTTCAAAAAACATGGGTTATAGCCCATCGTTTTTTGAATTTTTGAAAAAAATGTTATCCTCATTTTTCATCATTTTTGAACATGGGCTATAGCCCCTACCGTACGGCATACTATAGCACGCCGTTTTTCATCATTTTTGAGGATTTGAAGAAAATTCAAAATTTCAAAAAACATGGGTTATAGCCCATGGTTTTTTGAATTTTTGAAAAAAATGTTATCCTCATTTTTCATCATTTTTGAACATGGGCTATAGCCCCTACCGTACGGCATACTATAGCACGCCGTTTTTCAAAATTCAAAATTTCAAAAAACATGGGTTCTAGCCCATTGTTTTTTGAATTTTTGAAAAAAATGTTATCCTCATTTTTCATCATTTTTGAACATGGGCTATAGCCCCTACCGTACGGCATACTATAGCACGCCGTTTTTCATCATTTTTGAGGATTTGAAGAAAATTCAAAATTTCAAAAAACATGGGTTATAGCCCATCGTTTTTTGAATTTTTGAAAAAAATGTTATCCTCATTTTCATCATTTTTGAACATGGGCTATAGCCCCTACCGTACGGCATACTATAGCACGCCGTTTTTCATCATTTTTGAGGATTTGAAGAAAATTAAAAATTAAAAAAAAACATGGGTTATAGCCCATTGTTTTTTGAATTTTTGAAAAAAATGTTATCCTCATTTTTCATCATTTTTGAACATGGGCTATAGCCCCTACCGTACGGCATACTATAGCACGCCGTTTTTCATCATTTTTGAGGATTTGAAGAAAATTCAAAATTTCAAAAAACATGGGTTATAGCCCATCGTTTTTTGAAAAAAATGTTATCCTCATTTTTCATCATTTTTGAACATGGGCTATAGCCCCTACCGTACGGCATACTATAGCACGCCGTTTTTCATCATTTTTGAGGATTTGAAGAAAATTCAAAATTTCAAAAAACATGGGTTATAGCCCATCGTTTTTTGAATTTTTGAAAAAAATGTTATCCTCATTTTTCATCATTTTTGAACATGGGCTATAGCCCCTACCGTACGGCATACTATAGCACCCCGTTTTTCATCATTTTTGAGGATTTGAAGAAAATTCAAAATTTCAAAAAACATGGGTTATAGCCCATCGTTTTTTGAATTTTTGAAAAAAATGTTATCCTCATTTTTCATCATTTTTGAACATGGGCTATAGCCCCTACCGTACGGCATACTATAGCACGCCGTTTTTCATCATTTTTGAGGATTTGAAGAAAATTCAAAATTTCAAAAAACATGGGTTATAGCCCATCGTTTTTTGAATTTTTGAAAAAAATGTTATCCTCATTTTTCATCATTTTTGAACATGGGCTATAGCCCCTACCGTACGGCATACTATAGCACGCCGTTTTTCATCATTTTTGAGGATTTGAAGAAAATTCAAAATTTCAAAAAACATGGGTTATAGCCCATCGTTTTTTGAATTTTTGAAAAAAATGTTATCCTCATTTTTCATCATTTTTGAACATGGGCTATAGCCCCTACCGTACGGCATACTATAGCACGCCGTTTTTCATCATTTTTGAGGATTTGAAGAAAATTCAAAATTTAAAAAAAACATGGGTTATAGCGCATTGTTTTTTGAATTTTTGAAAAAAATGTTATCCTCATTTTTCATCATTTTTGAACATGGGCTATAGCCCCTACCGTACGGCATACTATAGCACGCCGTTTTTCATCATTTTTGAGGATTTGAAGAAAATTCAAAATTTCAAAAAACATGGGTTATAGCCCATCGTTTTTTGAATTTTTGAAAAAAATGTTATCCTCATTTTTCATCATTTTTGAACATGGGCTATAGCCCCTACCGTACGGCATACTATAGCACCCCGTTTTTCATCATTTTTGAGGATTTGAAGAAAATTCAAAATTTCAAAAAACATGGGTTATAGCCCATCGTTTTTTGAATTTTTGAAAAAAATGTTATCCTCATTTTTCATCATTTTTGAACATGGGCTATAGCCCCTACCGTACGGCATACTATAGCACGCCGTTTTTCATCATTTTTGAGGATTTGAAGAAAATTCAAAATTTCAAAAAACATGGGTTATAGCCCATCGTTTTTTGAATTTTTGAAAAAAATGTTATCCTCATTTTTCATCATTTTTGAACATGGGCTATAGCCCCTACCGTACGGCATACTATAGCACGCCGTTTTTCATCATTTTTGAGGATTTGAAGAAAATTCAAAATTTCAAAAAACATGGGTTATAGCCCATCGTTTTTTGAATTTTTGAAAAAAATGTTATCCTCATTTTTCATCATTTTTGAACATGGGCTATAGCCCCTACCGTACGGCATACTATAGCACGCCGTTTTTCATCATTTTTGAGGATTTGAAGAAAATTCAAAATTTCAAAAAACATGGGTTATAGCCCATCGTTTTTTGAATTTTTGAAAAAAATGTTATCCTCATTTTTCATCATTTTTGAACATGGGCTATAGCCCCTACCGTACGGCATACTATAGCACGCCGTTTTTCATCATTTTTGAGGATTTGAAGAAAATTCAAAATTTCAAAAAACATGGGTTATAGCCCATTGTTTTTTGAAATTTTGAAAAAAATGTTATCCTCATTTTTCATCATTTTTGAACATGGGCTATAGCCCCTACCGTACGGCATACTATAGCACGCCGTTTTTCATCATTTTTGAGGATTTGAAGAAAATTCAAAATTTCAAAAAACATGGGTTATAGCCCATCGTTTTTTGAATTTTTGAAAAAAATGTTATCCTCATTTTTCATCATTTTTGAACATGGGCTATAGCCCCTACCGTACGGCATACTATAGCACGCCGTTTTTCATCATTTTTGAGGATTTGAAGAAAATTCAAAATTTCAAAAAACATGGGTTATAGCCCATCGTTTTTTGAATTTTTGAAAAAAATGTTATCCTCATTTTTCATCATTTTTGAACATGGGCTATAGCCCCTACCGTACGGCATACTATAGCACGCCGTTTTTCATCATTTTTGAGGATTTGAAGAAAATTCAAAATTTCAAAAAACATGGGTTATAGCCCATCGTTTTTTGAATTTTTGAAAAAAATGTTATCCTCATTTTTCATCATTTTTGAACATGGGCTATAGCCCCTACCGTACGGCATACTATAGCACGCCGTTTTTCATCATTTTTGAGGATTTGAAGAAAATTCAAAATTTCAAAAAACATGGGTTATAGCCCATAGTTTTTTGAATTTTTGAAAAAAATGTTATCCTCATTTTTCATCATTTTTGAACATGGGCTATAGCCCCTACCGTACGGCATACTATAGCACGCCGTTTTTCATCATTTTTGAGGATTTGAAGAAAATTCAAAATTTCAAAAAACATGGGTTATAGCCCATGGTTTTTTGAATTTTTGAAAAAAATGTTATCCTCATTTTTCATCATTTTTGAACATGGGCTATAGCCCCTACCGTACGGCATACTATAGCACGCCGTTTTTCATCATTTTTGAGGATTTGAAGAAAATTCAAAATTTCAAAAAACATGGGTTATAGCCCATCGTTTTTTGAATTTTTGAAAAAAATGTTATCCTCATTTTTCATCATTTTTGAACATGGGCTATAGCCCCTACCGTACGGCATACTATAGCACGCCGTTTTTCATCATTTTTGAGGATTTGAAGAAAATTCAAAATTTCAAAAAACATGGGTTATAGCCCATCGTTTTTTGAATTTTTGAAAAAAATGTTATCCTCGTTTCTCATCATTTTGGACCATGGGCTATAGCCCATATCGTACGGCATACGTTCTAGTCTCCTGAAGAACATTTTCACTGTCCATCTAAATTCCAAACGGATGGTTAAATATAAGTTCCCGATCATACCTTACATGCCAGTGTGGCACAGGGGATAAACCTGGGGTTTATAAACAGAACATTCAGGGTTCAAGTCTCCTGAAGAACATTTTCACTGTCCATCTAAATTCCAAACGGATGGTTAAATATAAGTTCCCGATCATACCTTACATGCCAGTGTGGCACAGGGAGATAAACCTGGGGTTTATAAACAGAACATTCAGGGTTCAAGTCTCCTGAAGAACATTTTCACTGTCCATCTAAATTCTAAACGGATGGTTAAATATAAGTTCTCGATCATACCTTACATGCCAGTGTGGCACAGGAGATAAACCTGGGGTTTATAAACAGAACATTCAGGGTTCAAGTCTCCTGAAGAACATTTTCACTGTCCATCTAAATTCCAAACGGATGGTTAAATATAAGTTCTCGATCATACCTTACATGCCAGTGTGGCACAGGGGATAAACCGGGGGTTTATAAACAGAACATTCAGGGTTCAAGTCTCCTGAAGAACATTTTCACTGTCCATCTAAATTCCAAACGGATGGTTAAATATAAGTTCCCGATCATACCTTGCATGCCAGTGTGGCACAGGAGATAAACCTGGGGTTTATAAACAGAACATTCAGGGTTCAAGTCTCCTGAAGAACATTTTCACTGTCCATCTAAATTCTAAACGGATGGTTAAATATAAGTTCTCGATCATACCTTACATGCCAGTGTGGCACAGGAGATAAACCTGGGGTTTATAAACAGAACATTCAGGGTTCAAGTCTCCTGAAGAACATTTTCACGTCCATCTAAATTCTAAACGGATGGTTAAATATAAGTTCCCGATTGTAACCTTACATGCCAGTGTGGCACAGGAGATAAACCTGGGGTTTATAAACAGAACATTCAGGGTTCAAGTCTCCTGAAGAACATTTTCACCTCCATCTAAATTCTAAACGGATGGTTAAATATAAGTTCCCGATTGTAACCTTACATGCCAGTGTGGCACAGGAGATAAACCTGGGGTTTATAAACAGAACATTCAGGGTTCAAGTCTCCTGAAGAACATTTTCACTGTCCATCTAAATTCTAAACGGCTGGTTAAATATGAGTTCCCGATTGTAACCTTACATGCCAGTGTGGCACAGGAGATAAACCTGGGGTTTATAAACAGAACATTCAGGGTTCAAGTCTCCTGAAGAACATTTTCACTGTCCATCTAAATTCCAAACGGATGGTTAAATATAAGTTCTCGATCATACCTTACATGCCAGTGTGGCACAGGGGATAAACCTGGGGTTTATAAACAGAACATTCAGGGTTCAAGTCTCCTGAAGAACATTTTCACTGTCCATCTAAATTCTAAACGGATGGTTAAATATAAGTTCTCGATCATACCTTACATGCCAGTGTGGCACAGGAGATAAACCTGGGGTTTATAAACAGAACATTCAGGGTTCAAGTCTCCTGAAGAACATTTTCACGTCCATCTAAATTCTAAACGGATGGTTAAATATAAGTTCCCGATTGTAACCTTACATGCCAGTGTGGCACAGGAGATAAACCTGGGGTTTATAAACAGAACATTCAGGGTTCAAGTCTCCTGAAGAACATTTTCACTGTCCATCTAAATTCTAAACGGCTGGTTAAATATGAGTTCCCGATTGTAACCTTACATGCCAGTGTGGCACAGGAGATAAACCTGGGGTTTATAAACAGAACATTCAGGGTTCAATTCTCCTGAAGAACATTTTCACAACCATCTAAATTCTAAACGGCTGGTTAAATATAAGTTCCCGATTGTACCTTACATGCCAGTGTGGCTCAAAAGATAAATCTGAGGTTCATAATCCAAAGGTTACTGCTTCAAAACTAATACTCAACCAATGCTGCAGTAATTTCAACTTTTCAAGGCTAGAATAAAAAATAAAAACTCAAAAGCACCAGGAGACATCTGCTGAATGCCCCAAGGTACCTTGGCTCAATGGTGTGGAGCGCTTGACCCAGTTGCCAACTTCAGACAGTTGGCCGGTTCAAGTCCCATGTCATGACATCAAGGTGCTGGGAAGGACCATCGGGAGACGGTGCTCTCTCCCCCTGTTTCCTGAAAAGTAACGGTTGGGGGTTATGCCGTACGATATAGGCTATAGCCCACCGTCCAAAATGATGAGAAACGAGGATAATTTTTTTTTTCAAAATTTCAAAAAACATGGGCTATAACCCATCGTTCTTTTCATTTATTCCGCAATTTCCGCAAATTGCGGAAATTGCGGAAATGGAAATTGCGGAAATTGCGGAAATTGCGGAAATTGTAATTGCGGAAATTGCGGAAATGGTAATTGCGGAAATTGCGAAATTGCGGAAATGGAAATTGCGGAAATTGCGGAAATGGAAATTGCGGAAATTGCTGAAATGGAAATTGCGGAAATTGCGGAAATTGCGGAAATTATAATTGCGGAATTGCGGAATTTCGCAATTGCGCAATTTCGCAATTATAATTTCCGCAATTTCCGCAATTTCCATTTCAGCAATTTCCGCAATTTCCATTTCCGCAATTTCCGCAATTTCCATTTCCGCAATTTCGCAATTTCCGCAATTACCATTTCCGCAATTTCCGCAATTACAATTTCCGCAATTTCCGCAATTTTGCAATTTCCGCAATTTCCATTTCCGCAATTTCCGCAATTTGCGGAAATTGCGGAATAAATGAAAAGAACGATGGGTTATAGCCCATGTTTTTTGAAATTTTGAAAAAAAAAATTATCCTCGTTTCTCATCATTTTGGACGGTGGGCTATAGCCTATATCGTACGGCATAACCCCCAACCGTTACTTTTCAGGAAACAGGGGGAGAGAGCACCGTCTCCCGATGGTCCTTCCCAGCACCTTGATGTCATGACATGGGACTTGAACCGGCCAACTGTCTGAAGCTGGCAACTGGGTCAAGCGCTCCACACCATTGAGCCAAGGCACCTTGGGGCATTCAGCAGATGTCTCCTGGTGCTTTTGAGTTTTTATTTTTTATTCTAGCCTTGAAAAGTTGAAATTACTGCAGCATTGGTTGAGTATTAGTTTTGAAGCAGTAACCTTTGGATTATGAACCTCAGATTTATCTTTTGAGCCACACTGGCATGTAAGGTACAATCGGGAACTTATATTTAACCAGCCGTTTAGAATTTAGATGGTTGTGAAAATGTTCTTCAGGAGAATTGAACCCTGAATGTTCTGTTTATAAACCCCAGGTTTATCTCCTGTGCCACACTGGCATGTAAGGTTACAATCGGGAACTCATATTTAACCAGCCGTTTAGAATTTAGATGGACAGTGAAAATGTTCTTCAGGAGACTTGAACCCTGAATGTTCTGTTTATAAACCCCAGGTTTATCTCCTGTGCCACACTGGCATGTAAGGTTACAATCGGGAACTTATATTTAACCATCCGTTTAGAATTTAGATGGACGTGAAAATGTTCTTCAGGAGACTTGAACCCTGAATGTTCTGTTTATAAACCCCAGGTTTATCTCCTGTGCCACACTGGCATGTAAGGTATGATCGAGAACTTATATTTAACCATCCGTTTAGAATTTAGATGGACAGTGAAAATGTTCTTCAGGAGACTTGAACCCTGAATGTTCTGTTTATAAACCCCAGGTTTATCCCCTGTGCCACACTGGCATGTAAGGTATGATCGAGAACTTATATTTAACCATCCGTTTGGAATTTAGATGGACAGTGAAAATGTTCTTCAGGAGACTTGAACCCTGAATGTTCTGTTTATAAACCCCAGGTTTATCTCCTGTGCCACACTGGCATGTAAGGTTACAATCGGGAACTCATATTTAACCAGCCGTTTAGAATTTAGATGGACAGTGAAAATGTTCTTCAGGAGACTTGAACCCTGAATGTTCTGTTTATAAACCCCAGGTTTATCTCCTGTGCCACACTGGCATGTAAGGTTACAATCGGGAACTTATATTTAACCATCCGTTTAGAATTTAGATGGACGTGAAAATGTTCTTCAGGAGACTTGAACCCTGAATGTTCTGTTTATAAACCCCAGGTTTATCTCCTGTGCCACACTGGCATGTAAGGTATGATCGAGAACTTATATTTAACCATCCGTTTAGAATTTAGATGGACAGTGAAAATGTTCTTCAGGAGACTTGAACCCTGAATGTTCTGTTTATAAACCCCAGGTTTATCTCCTGTGCCACACTGGCATGTAAGGTATGATCGGGAACTTATATTTAACCATCCGTTTGGAATTTAGATGGACAGTGAAAATGTTCTTCAGGAGACTTGAACCCTGAATGTTCTGTTTATAAACCCCAGGTTTATCTCCTGTGCCACACTGGCATGTAAGGTATGATCGAGAACTTATATTTAACCATCCGTTTAGAATTTAGATGGACAGTGAAAATGTTCTTCAGGAGACTTGAACCCTGAATGTTCTGTTTATAAACCCCAGGTTTATCTCCTGTGCCACACTGGCATGTAAGGTATGATCGGGAACTTATATTTAACCATCCGTTTGGAATTTAGATGGACAGTGAAAATGTTCTTCAGGAGACTTGAACCCTGAATGTTCTGTTTATAAACCCCAGGTTTATCCCCTGTGCCACACTGGCATGTAAGGTATGATCGAGAACTTATATTTAACCATCCGTTTGGAATTTAGATGGACAGTGAAAATGTTCTTCAGGAGACTTGAACCCTGAATGTTCTGTTTATAAACCCCAGGTTTATCTCCTGTGCCACACTGGCATGTAAGGTATGATCGAGAACTTATATTTAACCATCCGTTTAGAATTTAGATGGACAGTGAAAATGTTCTTCAGGAGACTTGAACCCTGAATGTTCTGTTTATAAACCCCAGGTTTATCTCCCTGTGCCACACTGGCATGTAAGGTATGATCGGGAACTTATATTTAACCATCCGTTTGGAATTTAGATGG
This sequence comes from Protomyctophum bolini, assembly GCF_963924005.1. Taxonomy (NCBI): domain Eukaryota; kingdom Metazoa; phylum Chordata; class Actinopteri; order Myctophiformes; family Myctophidae; genus Protomyctophum; species Protomyctophum bolini. The sequence goes on along the minus strand of NC_137871.1, from coordinate 14,389,251 downwards.
ACAGTGAAAATGTTCTTCAGGAGACTTGAACCCTGAATGTTCTGTTTATAAACCGCAGGTTTATCCCCTGTGCCACACTGGCATGTAAGGTATGATCGGGAACTTATATTTAACCATCCGTTTGGAATTTAGATGGACAGTGAAAATGTTCTTCAGGAGACTAGAACGTATGCCGTACGATATGGGCTATAGCCCATGGTCCAAAATGATGAGAAACGAGGATAACATTTTTTTCAAAAATTCAAAAAACGATGGGCTATAACCCATGTTTTTTGAAATTTTGAATTTTCTTCAAATCCTCAAAAATGATGAAAAACGGCGTGCTATAGTATGCCGTACGGTAGGGGCTATAGCCCATGTTCAAAAATGATGAAAAATGAGGATAACATTTTTTTCAAAAATTCAAAAAACAATGGGCTATAACCCATGTTTTTTGAAATTTTGAATTTTCTTCAAATCCTCAAAAATGATGAAAAACGGCGTGCTATAGTATGCCGTACGGTAGGGGCTATAGCCCATGTTCAAAAATGATGAAAAATGAGGATAACATTTTTTTCAAAAATTCAAAAAACGATGGGCTATAACCCATGTTTTTTGAAATTTTGAATTTTCTTCAAATCCTCAAAAATGATGAAAAACGGCGTGCTATAGTATGCCGTACGGTAGGGGCTATAGCCCATGTTCAAAAATGATGAAAAATGAGGATAATTTTTTTTTCAAAAATTCAAAAAACGATGGGCTATAACCCATGTTTTTTGAAATTTTGAATTTTCTTCAAATCCTCAAAAATGATGAAAAACGGCGTGCTATAGTATGCCGTACGGTAGGGGCTATAGCCCATGTTCAAAAATGATGAAAAATGAGGATAACATTTTTTTCAAAAATTCAAAAAACGATGGGCTATAACCCATGTTTTTTGAAATTTTGAATTTTCTTCAAATCCTCAAAAATGATGAAAAACGGCGTGCTATAGTATGCCGTAAGGTAGGGGCTATAGCCCATGTTCAAAAATGATGAAAAATGAGGATAACATTTTTTTCAAAAATTCAAAAAACAATGGGCTATAACCCATGTTTTTTGAAATTTTGAATTTTCTTCAAATCCTCAAAAATGATGAAAAACGGCGTGCTATAGTATGCCGTACGGTAGGGGCTATAGCCCATGTTCAAAAATGATGAAAAATGAGGATAACATTTTTTTCAAAAATTCAAAAAACGATGGGCTATAACCCATGTTTTTTGAAATTTTGAATTTTCTTCAAATCCTCAAAAATGATGAAAAACGGCGTGCTATAGTATGCCGTACGGTAGGAGCTATAGCCCATGTTCAAAAATGATGAAAAATGAGGATAACATTTTTTTCAAAAATTCAAAAAACGATGGGCTATAACCCATGTTTTTTGAAATTTTGAATTTTCTTCAAATCCTCAAAAATGATGAAAAACGGCGTGCTATAGTATGCCGTACGGTAGGGGCTATAGCCCATGTTCAAAAATGATGAAAAATGAGGATAACATTTTTTTCAAAAATTCAAAAAACGATGGGCTATAACCCATGTTTTTTGAAATTTTGAATTTTCTTCAAATCCTCAAAAATGATTAAAAACGGCGTGCTATAGTATGCCGTACGGTAGGGGCTATAGCCCATGTTCAAAAATGATGAAAAATGAGGATAACATTTTTTTCAAAAATTCAAAAACAATGGGCTATAACCCATGTTTTTTGAAATTTTGAATTTTCTTCAAATCCTCAAAAATGATGAAAAACGGCGTGCTATAGTATGCCGTACGGTAGGGGCTATAGCCCATGTTCAAAAATGATGAAAAATGAGGATAACATTTTTATCAAAAATTCAAAAAACAATGGGCTATAACCCATGTTTTTTGAAATTTTGAATTTTCTTCAAATCCTCAAAAATGATGAAAAACGGCGTGCTATAGTATGCCGTACGGTAGGGGCTATAGCCCATGTTAAAAAATGATGAAAAATGAGGATAACATTTTTTTCAAAAATTCAAAAAACGATGGGCTATAACCCATGTTTTTTGAAATTTTGAATTTTCTTCAAATCCTCAAAAATGATGAAAAACGGCGTGCTATAGTATGCCGTACGGTAGGGGCTATAGCCCATGTTCAAAAATGATGAAAAATGAGGATAACATTTTTTTCAAAAATTCAAAAAACGATGGGCTATAACCCATGTTTTTTGAAATTTTGAATTTTCTTCAAATCCTCAAAAATGATGAAAAACGGGGTGCTATAGTATGCCGTACGGTAGGGGCTATAGCCCATGTTCAAAAATGATGAAAAATGAGGATAACATTTTTTTCAAAAATTCAAAAAACAATGGGCTATAACCCATGTTTTTTGAAATTTTGAATTTTCTTCAAATCCTCAAAAATGATGAAAAACGGCGTGCTATAGTATGCCGTACGGTAGGGGCTATAGCCCATGTTCAAAAATGATGAAAAATGAGGATAACATTTTTTTCAAAAATTCAAAAAACGATGGGCTATAACCCATGTTTTTTGAAATTTTGAATTTTCTTCAAATCCTCAAAAATGATGAAAAACGGCGTGCTATAGTATGCCGTACGGTAGGGGCTATAGCCCATGTTCAAAAATGATGAAAAATGAGGATAATATTTTTTTCAAAAATTCAAAAAACGATGGGCTATAACCCATGTTTTTTGAAATTTTGAATTTTCTTCAAATCCTCAAAAATGATGAAAAACGGCGTGCTATAGTATGCCGTACGGTAGGGGCTATAGCCCATGTTCAAAAATGATGAAAAATGAGGATAACATTTTTTTCAAAAATTCAAAAAACGATGGGCTATAACCCATGTTTTTTGAAATTTTGAATTTTCTTCAAATCCTCAAAAATGATGAAAAACGGCGTGCTATAGTATGCCGTAAGGTAGGGGCTATAGCCCATGTTCAAAAATGATGAAAAATGAGGATAACATTTTTTTCAAAAATTCAAAAAACAATGGGCTATAACCCATGTTTTTTGAAATTTTGAATTTTCTTCAAATCCTCAAAAATGATGAAAAACGGCGTGCTATAGTATGCCGTACGGTAGGGGCTATAGCCCATGTTCAAAAATGATGAAAAATGAGGATAACATTTTTTTCAAAAATTCAAAAAACGATGGGCTATAACCCATGTTTTTTGAAATTTTGAATTTTCTTCAAATCCTCAAAAATGATGAAAAACGGCGTGCTATAGTATGCCGTACGGTAGGAGCTATAGCCCATGTTCAAAAATGATGAAAAATGAGGATAACATTTTTTTCAAAAATTCAAAAAACGATGGGCTATAACCCATGTTTTTTGAAATTTTGAATTTTCTTCAAATCCTCAAAAATGATGAAAAACGGCGTGCTATAGTATGCCGTACGGTAGGGGCTATAGCCCATGTTCAAAAATGATGAAAAATGAGGATAACATTTTTTTCAAAAATTCAAAAAACGATGGGCTATAACCCATGTTTTTTGAAATTTTGAATTTTCTTCAAATCCTCAAAAATGATGAAAAACGGCGTGCTATAGTATGCCGTACGGTAGGGGCTATAGCCCATGTTAAAAAATGATGAAAAATGAGGATAACATTTTTTTCAAAAATTCAAAAAACGATGGGCTATAACCCATGTTTTTTGAAATTTTGAATTTTCTTCAAATCCTCAAAAATGATGAAAAACGGCGTGCTATAGTATGCCGTACGGTAGGGGCTATAGCCCATGTTCAAAAATGATGAAAAATGAGGATAACATTTTTTTCAAAAATTCAAAAAACGATGGGCTATAACCCATGTTTTTTGAAATTTTGAATTTTCTTCAAATCCTCAAAAATGATGAAAAACGGCGTGCTATAGTATGCCGTACGGTAGGGGCTATAGCCCATGTTCAAAAATGATGAAAAATGAGGATAACATTTTTTTCAAAAATTCAAAAAACGATGGGCTATAACCCATGTTTTTTGAAATTTTGAATTTTCTTCAAATCCTCAAAAATGATGAAAAACGGCGTGCTATAGTATGCCGTACGGTAGGGGCTATAGCCCATGTTCAAAAATGATGAAAAATGAGGATAACATTTTTTTCAAAAATTCAAAAAACGATGGGCTATAACCCATGTTTTTTGAAATTTTGAATTTTCTTCAAATCCTCAAAAATGATGAAAAACGGCGTGCTATAGTATGCCGTAAGGTAGGGGCTATAGCCCATGTTCAAAAATGATGAAAAATGAGGATAACATTTTTTTCAAAAATTCAAAAAACAATGGGCTATAACCCATGTTTTTTGAAATTTTGAATTTTCTTCAAATCCTCAAAAATGATGAAAAACGGCGTGCTATAGTATGCCGTACGGTAGGGGCTATAGCCCTATGGTTCAAAAATGATGAAAAATGAGGATAACATTTTTTTCAAAAATTCAAAAAACGATGGGCTATAACCCATGTTTTTTGAAATTTTGAATTTTCTTCAAATCCTCAAAAATGATGAAAAACGGCGTGCTATAGTATGCCGTACGGTAGGGGCTATAGCCCATGTTCAAAAATGATGAAAAATGAGGATAACATTTTTTTCAAAATTCAAAAAACGATGGGCTATAACCCATGTTTTTTGAAATTTTGAATTTTCTTCAAATCCTCAAAAATGATGAAAAACGGCGTGCTATAGTATGCCGTACGGTAGGGGCTATAGCCCATGTTCAAAAATGATGAAAAATGAGGATAACATTTTTTCAAAAATTCAAAAAACGATGGGCTATAACCCATGTTTTTTGAAATTTTGAATTTTCTTCAAATCCTCAAAAATGATGAAAAACGGCGTGCTATAGTATGCCGTAAGGTAGGGGCTATAGCCCATGTTCAAAAATGATGAAAAATGAGGATAACATTTTTTTCAAAAATTCAAAAAACAATGGGCTATAACCCATGTTTTTGAAATTTTGAATTTTCTTCAAATCCTCAAAAATGATGAAAAACGGCGTGCTATAGTATGCCGTACGGTAGGGGCTATAGCCCATGTTCAAAAATGATGAAAAATGAGGATAACATTTTTTTCAAAAATTCAAAAAACGATGGGCTATAACCCATGTTTTTTGAAATTTTGAATTTTCTTCAAATCCTCAAAATGATGAAAAACGGCGTGCTATAGTATGCCGTACGGTAGGAGCTATAGCCCATGTTCAAAAATGATGAAAAATGAGGATAACATTTTTTTCAAAAATTCAAAAAACGATGGGCTATAACCCATGTTTTTTGAAATTTTGAATTTTCTTCAAATCCTCAAAAATGATGAAAAACGGCGTGCTATAGTATGCCGTACGGTAGGGGCTATAGCCCATGTTCAAAAATGATGAAAAATGAGGATAACATTTTTTTCAAAAATTCAAAAAACGATGGGCTATAACCCATGTTTTTTGAAATTTTGAATTTTCTTCAAATCCTCAAAATGATGAAAAACGGCGTGCTATAGTATGCCGTAAGGTAGGGGCTATAGCCCATGTTCAAAAATGATGAAAAATGAGGATAATTTTTTTTTCAAAAATTCAAAAAACAATGGGCTATAACCCATGTTTTTTGAAATTTTGAATTTTCTTCAAATCCTCAAAAATGATGAAAAACGGCGTGCTATAGTATGCCGTACGGTAGGGGCTATAGCCCATGTTCAAAAATGATGAAAAATGAGGATAACATTTTTTTCAAAAATTCAAAAAACGATGGGCTATAACCCATGTTTTTTGAAATTTTGAATTTTCTTCAAATCCTCAAAAATGATGAAAAACGGCGTGCTATAGTATGCCGTACGGTAGGAGCTATAGCCATGTTCAAAAATGATGAAAAATGAGGATAACATTTTTTTCAAAAATTCAAAAAACGATGGGCTATAACCCATGTTTTTTGAAATTTTGAATTTTCTTCAAATCCTCAAAAATGATGAAAAACGGCGTGCTATAGTATGCCGTACGGTAGGGGCTATAGCCCATGTTCAAAAATGATGAAAAATGAGGATAACATTTTTTTCAAAAACGATGGGCTATAACCCATGTTTTTTGAAATTTTGAATTTTCTTCAAATCCTCAAAAATGATGAAAAACGGCGTGCTATAGTATGCCGTACGGTAGGGGCTATAGCCCATGTTCAAAAATGATGAAAAATGAGGATAACATTTTTTTCAAAAATTCAAAAAACGATGGGCTATAACCCATGTTTTTTGAAATTTTGAATTTTCTTCAAATCCTCAAAAATGATGAAAAACGGCGTGCTATAGTATGCCGTACGGTAGGGGCTATAGCCCATGTTCAAAAATGATGAAAAATGAGGATAACATTTTTTTCAAAAATTCAAAAAACAATGGGCTATAACCCATGTTTTTGAAATTTTGAATTTTCTTCAAATCCTCAAAAATGATGAAAAACGGCGTGCTATAGTATGCCGTACGGTAGGGGCTATAGCCCATGTTCAAAAATGATGAAAAATGAGGATAACATTTTTTTCAAAAATTCAAAAAACGATGGGCTATAACCCATGTTTTTTGAAATTTTGAATTTTCTTCAAATCCTCAAAAATGATGAAAAACGGCGTGCTATAGTATGCCGTACGGTAGGGGCTATAGCCCATGTTCAAAAATGATGAAAAATGAGGATAACATTTTTTTCAAAAATTCAAAAAACGATGGGCTATAACCCATGTTTTTTGAAATTTTGAATTTTCTTCAAATCCTCAAAAATGATGAAAAACGGCGTGCTATAGTATGCCGTACGGTAGGGGCTATAGCCCATGTTCAAAAATGATGAAAAATGAGGATAACATTTTTTTCAAAAATTCAAAAAACGATGGGCTATAACCCATGTTTTTTGAAATTTTGAATTTTCTTCAAATCCTCAAAAATGATGAAAAACGGCGTGCTATAGTATGCCGTACGGTAGGGGCTATAGCCCATGTTCAAAAATGATGAAAAATGAGGATAACATTTTTTTCAAAAATTCAAAAAACGATGGGCTATAACCCATGTTTTTTGAAATTTTGAATTTTCTTCAAATCCTCAAAAATGATGAAAAACGGCGTGCTATAGTATGCCGTACGGTAGGGGCTATAGCCCATGTTCAAAAATGATGAAAAATGAGGATAACATTTTTTTCAAAAATTCAAAAAACGATGGGCTATAACCCATGTTTTTTGAAATTTTGAATTTTCTTCAAATCCTCAAAAATGATGAAAAACGGCGTGCTATAGTATGCCGTACGGTAGGGGCTATAGCCCATGTTCAAAAATGATGAAAAATGAGGATAACATTTTTTTCAAAAATTCAAAAAACGATGGGCTATAACCCATGTTTTTTGAAATTTTGAATTTTCTTCAAATCCTCAAAAATGATGAAAAACGGCGTGCTATAGTATGCCGTACGGTAGGGGCTATAGCCCATGTTCAAAAATGATGAAAAATGAGGATAACATTTTTTTCAAAAATTCAAAAAACGATGGGCTATAACCCATGTTTTTTGAAATTTTGAATTTTCTTCAAATCCTCAAAAATGATGAAAAACGGCGTGCTATAGTATGCCGTACGGTAGGGGCTATAGCCCATGTTCAAAAATGATGAAAAATGAGGATAACATTTTTTTCAAAAATTCAAAAAACGATGGGCTATAACCCATGTTTTTTGAAATTTTGAATTTTCTTCAAATCCTCAAAAATGATGAAAAACGGCGTGCTATAGTATGCCGTACGGTAGGGGCTATAGCCCATGTTCAAAAATGATGAAAAATGAGGATAACATTTTTTTCAAAAATTCAAAAAACGATGGGCTATAACCCATGTTTTTTGAAATTTTGAATTTTCTTCAAATCCTCAAAAATGATGAAAAACGGCGTGCTATAGTATGCCGTACGGTAGGGGCTATAGCCCATGTTCAAAAATGATGAAAAATGAGGATAACATTTTTTTCAAAAATTCAAAAAACGATGGGCTATAACCCATGTTTTTTGAAATTTTGAATTTTCTTCAAATCCTCAAAAATGATGAAAAACGGCGTGCTATAGTATGCCGTAAGGTAGGGGCTATAGCCCATGTTCAAAAATGATGAAAAATGAGGATAACATTTTTTTCAAAAATTCAAAAAACAATGGGCTATAACCCATGTTTTTTGAAATTTTGAATTTTCTTCAAATCCTCAAAAATGATGAAAAACGGCGTGCTATAGTATGCCGTACGGTAGGGGCTATAGCCCATGTTCAAAAATGATGAAAAATGAGGATAACATTTTTTTCAAAAATTCAAAAAACGATGGGCTATAACCCATGTTTTTTGAAATTTTGAATTTTCTTCAAATCCTCAAAAATGATGAAAAACGGCGTGCTATAGTATGCCGTACGGTAGGAGCTATAGCCCATGTTCAAAAATGATGAAAAATGAGGATAACATTTTTTTCAAAAATTCAAAAAACGATGGGCTATAACCCATGTTTTTTGAAATTTTGAATTTTCTTCAAATCCTCAAAAATGATGAAAAACGGCGTGCTATAGTATGCCGTACGGTAGGGGCTATAGCCCATGTTCAAAAATGATGAAAAATGAGGATAACATTTTTTTCAAAAATTCAAAAAACGATGGGCTATAACCCATGTTTTTTGAAATTTTGAATTTTCTTCAAATCCTCAAAAATGATGAAAAACGGCGTGCTATAGTATGCCGTAAGGTAGGGGCTATAGCCCATGTTCAAAAATGATGAAAAATGAGGATAACTTTTTTTTCAAAAATTCAAAAAACAATGGGCTATAACCCATGTTTTTTGAAATTTTGAATTTTCTTCAAATCCTCAAAAATGATGAAAAACGGCGTGCTATAGTATGCCGTACGGTAGGGGCTATAGCCCATGTTCAAAAATGATGAAAAATGAGGATAACATTTTTTTCAAAAATTCAAAAAACGATGGGCTATAACCCATGTTTTTTGAAATTTTGAATTTTCTTCAAATCCTCAAAAATGATGAAAAACGGCGTGCTATAGTATGCCGTACGGTAGGAGCTATAGCCCATGTTCAAAAATGATGAAAAATGAGGATAACATTTTTTTCAAAAATTCAAAAAACGATGGGCTATAACCCATGTTTTTTGAAATTTTGAATTTTCTTCAAATCCTCAAAAATGATGAAAAACGGCGTGCTATAGTATGCCGTAAGGTAGGGGCTATAGCCCATGTTCAAAAATGATGAAAAATGAGGATAACATTTTTTTCAAAAAACGATGGGCTATAACCCATGTTTTTTGAAATTTTGAATTTTCTTCAAATCCTCAAAAATGATGAAAAACGGCGTGCTATAGTATGCCGTACGGTAGGGGCTATAGCCCATGTTCAAAAATGATGAAAAATGAGGATAACATTTTTTTCAAAAATTCAAAAAACGATGGGCTATAACCCATGTTTTTTGAAATTTTGAATTTTCTTCAAATCCTCAAAAATGATGAAAAACGGCGTGCTATAGTATGCCATACGGTAGGGGCTATAGCCCATGTTCAAAAATGATGAAAAATGAGGATAACATTTTTTTCAAAAATTCAAAAAACAATGGGCTATAACCCATGTTTTTGAAATTTTGAATTTTCTTCAAATCCTCAAAAATGATGAAAAACGGCGTGCTATAGTATGCCGTACGGTAGGGGCTATAGCCCATGTTCAAAAATGATGAAAAATGAGGATAACATTTTTTTCAAAAATTCAAAAAACGATGGGCTATAACCCATGTTTTTTGAAATTTTGAATTTTCTTCAAATCCTCAAAAATGATGAAAAACGGCGTGCTATAGTATGCCGTACGGTAGGGGCTATAGCCCATGTTCAAAAATGATGAAAAATGAGGATAACATTTTTTTCAAAAATTCAAAAAACAATGGGCTATAACCCATGTTTTTGAAATTTTGAATTTTCTTCAAATCCTCAAAAATGATGAAAAACGGCGTGCTATAGTATGCCGTACGGTAGGGGCTATAGCCCATGTTCAAAAATGATGAAAAATGAGGATAACATTTTTTTCAAAAATTAAAAAACGATGGGCTATAACCCATGTTTTTTGAAATTTTGAATTTTCTTCAAATCCTCAAAAATGATGAAAAACGGGGTGCTATAGTATGCCGTACGGTAGGGGCTATAGCCCATGTTCAAAAATGATGAAAAATGAGGATAACATTTTTTTCAAAAATTAAAAAAACGATGGGCTATAACCCATGTTTTTTGAAATTTTGAATTTTCTTCAAATCCTCAAAAATGATGAAAAACGGCGTGCTATAGTATGCCGTACGGTAGGGGCTATAGCCCATGTTCAAAAATGATGAAAAATGAGGATAACATTTTTTTCAAAAATTCAAAAAACAATGGGCTATAACCCATGTTTTTTGAAATTTTGAATTTTCTTAAAATCCTCAAAAATGATGAAAAACGGCGTGCTATAGTATGCCGTACGGTAGGGGCTATAGCCCATGTTCAAAAATGATGAAAAATGAGGATAACATTTTTTTCAAAAATTCAAAAAACGATGGGCTATAACCCATGTTTTTTGAAATTTTGAATTTTCTTCAAATCCTCAAAAATGATGAAAAACGGCGTGCTATAGTATGCCGTACGGTAGGGGCTATAGCCCATGTTCAAAAATGATGAAAAATGAGGATAACATTTTTTTCAAAAATTCAAAAAACGATGGGCTATAACCCATGTTTTTTGAAATTTTGAATTTTCTTCAAATCCTCAAAAATGATGAAAAAACGGCGTGCTATAGTATGCCGTACGGTAGGGGCTATAGCCCATGTTCAAAAATGATGAAAAATGAGGATAACATTTTTTTCAAAATTCAAAAAACGATGGGCTATAACCCATGTTTTTTGAAATTTTGAATTTTCTTCAAATCCTCAAAAATGATGAAAAACGGCGTGCTATAGTATGCCGTACGGTAGGGGCTATAGCCCATGTTCAAAAATGATGAAAAATGAGGATAACATTTTTTTCAAAAATTCAAAAAACAATGGGCTATAACCCATGTTTTTTGAAATTTTGAATTTTCTTCAAATCCTCAAAAATGATGAAAAACGGCGTGCTATAGTATGCCGTACGGTAGGGGCTATAGCCCATGTTCAAAAATGATGAAAAATGAGGATAACATTTTTTTCAAAATTCAAAAAAACGATGGGCTATAACCATGTTTTTTGAAATTTTGAATTTTCTTCAAATCCTCAAAAATGATGAAAAACGGCGTGCTATAGTATGCCGTACGGTAGGGGCTATAGCCCATGTTCAAAAATGATGAAAAATGAGGATAACATTTTTTTCAAAAATTCAAAAAACGATGGGCTATAACCCATGTTTTTTGAAATTTTGAATTTTCTTCAAATCCTCAAAAATGATGAAAAACGGCGTGCTATAGTATGCCGTACGGTAGGGGCTATAGCCCATGTTCAAAAATGATGAAAAATGAGGATAACATTTTTTTCAAAATTCAAAAAACGATGGGCTATAACCCATGTTTTTTGAAATTTGAATTTTCTTCAAATCCTCAAAAATGATGAAAAACGGCGTGCTATAGTATGCCGTACGGTAGGGGCTATAGCCCATGTTCAAAAATGATGAAAAATGAGGATAACATTTTTTTCAAAAATTAAAAAAACGATGGGCTATAACCCATGTTTTTTGAAATTTTGAATTTTCTTCAAATCCTCAAAAATGATGAAAAACGGGTGCTATAGTATGCCGTACGGTAGGGGCTATAGCCCATGTTCAAAAATGATGAAAATGAGGATAACATTTTTTTCAAAAATTAAAAAACGATGGGCTATAACCCATGTTTTTTGAAATTTTGAATTTTCTTCAAATCCTCAAAAATGATGAAAAACGGGTGCTATAGTATGCCGTACGGTAGGGGCTATAGCCCATGTTCAAAAATGATGAAAAATGAGGATAACATTTTTTTCAAAAATTAAAAAAACGATGGGCTATAACCCATGTTTTTTGAAATTTTGAATTTTCTTCAAATCCTCAAAAATGATGAAAAACGGCGTGCTATAGTATGCCGTACGGTAGGGGCTATAGCCCATGTTCAAAAATGATGAAAAATGAGGATAACATTTTTTTCAAAAAACGATGGGCTATAACCCATGTTTTTTGAAATTTTGAATTTTCTTCAAATCCTCAAAAATGATGAAAAACGGCGTGCTATAGTATGCCGTACGGTAGGGGCTATAGCCCATGTTCAAAAATGATGAAAAATGAGAATAACATTTTTTTCAAAATTAAAAAAAACGATGGGCTATAACCCATGTTTTTTGAAATTTGAATTTTCTTCAAATCCTCAAAAATGATGAAAAACGGCGTGCTATAGTATGCCGTACGGTAGGGGCTATAGCCCATGTTCAAAAATGATGAAAAATGAGGATAACATTTTTTTCAAAAATTCAAAAAACAATGGGCTATAACCATGTTTTTTGAAATTTTGAATTTTCTTAAAATCCTCAAAAATGATGAAAAACGGCGTGCTATAGTATGCCGTACGGTAGGGGCTATAGCCCATGTTCAAAAATGATGAAAATGAGGATAACATTTTTTTCAAAAATTCAAAAAACAATGGGCTATAACCCATGTTTTTTGAAATTTTGAATTTTCTTCAAATCCTCAAAAATGATGAAAAACGGCGTGCTATAGTATGCCGTACGGTAGGGGCTATAGCCCATGTTCAAAAATGATGAAAAATGAGGATAACATTTTTTTCAAAAATTCAAAAAACGATGGGCTATAACCATGTTTTTGAAATTTTGAATTTTCTTAAAATCCTCAAAAATGATGAAAAACGGCGTGCTATAGTATGCCGTACGGTAGGGGCTATGCCCATGTTCAAAAATGATGAAAAATTGAGGATACATTTTTTTCAAAATTCAAAAACGATGGGCTATAACCCATGTTTTTTGAAATTTTGAATTTTCTTCAAATCCTCAAAAATGATGAAAAACGGCGTGCTATAGTATGCCGTACGGTAGGGGCTATAGCCCATGTTCAAAAATGATGAAAAATGAGGATAACATTTTTTTCAAAAATTCAAAAAACGATGGGCTATAACCCATGTTTTTTGAAATTTTGAATTTTCTTCAAATCCTCAAAAATGATGAAAAACGGCGTGCTATAGTATGCCGTACGGTAGGGGCTATAGCCCATGTTCAAAAATGATGAAAAATGAGGATAACATTTTTTTCAAAAATTCAAAAAACGATGGGCTATAACCCATGTTTTTTGAAATTTTGAATTTTCTTCAAATCCTCAAAAATGATGAAAAACGGCGTGCTATAGTATGCCGTACGGTAGGGGCTATAGCCCATGTTCAAAAATGATGAAAAATGAGGATAACATTTTTTTCAAAAATTCAAAAACAATGGGCTATACCCATTGTTTTTTGAATTTTTGAAAAAAATGTTATCCTCTATTTTTCATCATTTTTGACATGGGCTATAGCCCCTACCGTACGGCATACTATAGCACGCCGTTTTTCATCATTTTTGAGGATTTGAAGAAAATTCAAAATTTCAAAAAACATGGGTTATAGCCCATCGTTTTTTGAATTTTTGAAAAAATGTTATCCTCATTTTCATCATTTTTGAACATGGCTATAGCCCCTACCGTACGGCATACTATAGCACGCCGTTTTTCATCATTTTTGAGGATTTGAAGAAAATTCAAAATTTCAAAAACATGGGTTATAGCCCATCGTTTTTGAATTTTTGAACAAAAAATGTTATCCTCATTTTTCATCATTTTGAACATGGGCTATAGCCCCCTACCGTACGGCATACTATAGCACGCCGTTTTTCATCATTTTTGAGGATTTGAAGAAAATTCAAAATTCAAAAAACATGGGTTATAGCCCATCGTTTTTTGAATTTTTGAAAAAAATGTTATCCTCATTTTTCATCATTTTTGAACATGGGCTATAGCCCCTACCGTACGGCATACTATAGCACGCCGTTTTTCATCATTTTTGAGGATTTTAAGAAAATTCAAAATTTCAAAAACATGGGTTATAGCCCATCGTTTTTTGATTTTTGAAAAAAATGTTATCCTCATTTTCATCATTTTTGAACATGGGCTATAGCCCCTACCGTACGGCATACTATAGCACGCCGTTTTTCATCATTTTGAGGATTTGAAGAAAATTCAAAATTTCAAAAAACATGGGTTATAGCCCATTGTTTTTTGAATTTTTGAAAAAAATGTTATCCTCATTTTCATCATTTTTGAACATGGGCTATAGCCCCTACCGTACGGCATACTATAGCACGCCGTTTTTCATCATTTTTGAGGATTTAAGAAAATTCAAAATTTCAAAAAACATGGGTTATAGCCCATTGTTTTTTGAATTTTTGAAAAAAATGTTATCCTCATTTTTCATCATTTTGAACATGGGCTATAGCCCCTACCGTACGGCATACTATAGCACGCCGTTTTTCATCATTTTGAGGATTTGAAGAAAATTCAAAATTTCAAAAAACATGGGTTATAGCCCATCGTTTTTTTTAATTTTTGAAAAAATGTTATTCTCATTTTTCATCATTTTTGAACATGGGCTATAGCCCCTACCGTACGGCATACTATAGCACGCCGTTTTTTCATCATTTTTGAGGATTTGAAGAAAATTCAAAATTTCAAAAAACATGGGGTTATAGCCCATCGTTTTTGAAAAAAATGTTATCCTCATTTTTCATCATTTTTTGAACATGGGCTATAGCCCCTACCGTACGGCATACTATAGCACGCCGTTTTTCATCATTTTTGAGGATTTGAAGAAAATTCAAAATTTCAAAAAACATGGTTATAGCCCATCGTTTTTTTAATTTTTGAAAAAAATGTTATCCTCATTTTCATCATTTTTGAACATGGGCTATAGCCCCTACCGTACGGCATACTATAGCACCCCGTTTTTCATCATTTTTGAGGATTTGAAGAAAATTCAAAATTTCAAAAACATGGGTTATAGCCCATCGTTTTTTTTAATTTTTGAAAAAAATGTATCCTCATTTTTCATCATTTTTGAACATGGGCTATAGCCCCTACCGTACGGCATACTATAGCACCCCGTTTTTCATCATTTTTGAGGATTTGAAGAAAATTCAAAATTTCAAAAAACATGGGTTATAGCCCATCGTTTTTTTAATTTTTGAAAAAAATGTTATCCTCATTTTTCATCATTTTTGAACATGGGCTATAGCCCCTACCGTACGGCATACTATAGCACGCCGTTTTTCATCATTTTTGAGGATTTGAAGAAAATTCAAAATTTCAAAAAACATGGGTTTATAGCCCATCGTTTTTGAATTTTTGAAAAAAATGTTATCCTCATTTTTCATCATTTTTGAACATGGGCTATAGCCCCTACCCGTACGGCATACTATAGCACGCCGTTTTTCATCATTTTTGAGATTTGAAGAAAATTCAAAATTTCAAAAAACATGGGTTATAGCCCATCGTTTTTTTGATTTTTGAAAAAAATGTTATCCTCATTTTTCATCATTTTTGAACATGGGCTATAGCCCCTACCGTACGGCATACTATAGCACGCCGTTTTTCATCATTTTTGAGGATTTGAAGAAAATTCAAAATTTCAAAAAACATGGGTTATAGCCCATCGTTTTTTGATTTTGAAAAAAATGTTATCCTCATTTTTCATCATTTTTGAACATGGGCTATAGCCCTACCGTACGGCATACTATAGCACGCCGTTTTTCATCATTTTTGAGGATTTGAAGAAAATTCAAAATTTCAAAAAACATGGGTTATAGCCATTGTTTTTTGAATTTTTGAAAAAAATGTTATCCTCATTTTTCATCATTTTTGAACATGGGCTATAGCCCCTACCGTACGGCATACTATAGCACGCCGTTTTTCATCATTTTGAGGATTTGAAGAAAATTCAAAATTTCAAAAAACATGGGTTATAGCCCATCGTTTTTTGAATTTTTGAAAAAAATGTTATCCTCATTTTTCATCATTTTTGAACATGGGCTATAGCCCCTACCGTACGGCATACTATAGCACGCCGTTTTTCATCATTTTGAGGATTGAAGAGAAATTCAAAATTTCAAAAAACGGGTTATAGCCCATCGTTTTTTGAATTTTTTGAAAAAAATGTTATCCTCATTTTTCATCATTTTTGAACATGGGCTATAGCCCCTACCGTACGGCATACTATAGCACGCCGTTTTTCATCATTTTTGAGGATTTGAAGAAATTCAAAATTTCAAAAAACATGGGTTATAGCCCATCGTTTTTTTGAATTTTTGAAAAAAATGTATCCTCATTTTCATCATTTTTGAACATGGGCTATAGACCCCTACCGTACGGCATACTATAGCACGCCGTTTTTCATCATTTTGGAGGATTTTAAGAAAATTCAAAATTTCAAAAAACATGGGTTATAGCCCATTGTTTTTTGAATTTTTGAAAAAATGTTATCCTCATTTTTCATCATTTTTGAACATGGGCTATAGCCCCTACCGTACGGCATACTATAGCACGCCGTTTTTCATCATTTTTGAGGATTTGAAGAAAATTCAAAATTTCAAAAAACATGGGTTATAGCCCATCGTTTTTTTAATTTTTGAAAAAAATGTTATCCTCATTTTTCATCATTTTTGAACATGGGCTATAGCCCCTACCGTACGGCATACTATAGCACCCCGTTTTTCATCATTTTTGAGGATTTGAAGAAAATTCAAAATTCAAAAAACATGGGTTATAGCCCATCGTTTTTTAATTTTTGAAAAAAATGTTATCCTCATTTTTCATCATTTTTGAACATGGGCTATAGCCCCTACCGTACGGCATACTATAGCACGCCGTTTTTCATCATTTTTGAGGCTTTGAAGAAAATTCAAAATTTCAAAAACATGGGTTATAGCCCATTGTTTTTGAATTTTTGAAAAAAATGTTATCCTCATTTTTCATCATTTTTGAACATGGGCTATAGCCCCCTACCGTACGGCATACTATAGCACGCCGTTTTTCATCATTTTTGAGGATTTGAAGAAAAATTCAAATTTCAAAAAACATGGGTTATAGCCCATCGTTTTTTGAATTTTTGAAAAAAAATGTTATCCTCATTTTTCATCATTTTTGACCATGGGCTATAGCCCCTACCGTACGGCATACTATAGCACGCCGTTTTTCATCATTTTTGAGGATTTGAAGAAAATTCAAAATTTCAAAAACATGGGTTATAGCCCATTGTTTTTGAATTTTGAAAAAAAATGTTATCCTCATTTTTTCATCATTTTTGAACATGGGCTATAGCCCCTACCGTAATGGCCATACTATAGCACGCCGTTTTCATCATTTTTGAGGATTTGAAGAAAATTCAAAATTTCAAAAAACATGGGTTATAGCCATCGTTTTTTGAATTTTTGAAAAAAAATGTTATCCTCATTTTTCATCATTTTTGAACATGGGCTATAGCCCCTACCGTACGGCATACTATAGCACGCCGTTTTTCATCATTTTTGAGGATTTGAAGAAAATCAAAATTTCAAAAAACATGGGTTATAGCCCATCGTTTTTTGAAAAAAAATGTTATCCTCATTTTTCATCATTTTGAACATGGGCTATAGCCCCTACCTTACGGCATACTATAGCACGCCGTTTTTCATCATTTTTGAGGATTTGAAGAAAATTCAAAATTTCAAAAAACATGGGTTATAGCCCATCGTTTTTTGAATTTTTTGAAAAAAATGTTATCCTCATTTTTCATCATTTTTGAACATGGGCTATAGCTCCTACCGTACGGCATACTATAGCACGCGTTTTTCATCATTTTTGAGGATTTGAAGAAAATTCAAAATTTCAAAAACATGGGTTATAGCCCATCGTTTTTTGAATTTTTGAAAAAAATGTTATCCTCATTTTTCATCATTTTTGACATGGCTATAGCCCCTACCGTACGGCATACTATAGCACGCCGTTTTTCATCATTTTTGAGGATTTGAAGAAAATTCAAAATTTCAAAAAACATGGGTTATAGCCCATTGTTTTTTGAATTTTTGAAAAAAAATTATCTCATTTTTCATCATTTTTGAACATGGGCTATAGCCCCTACCTTACGGCATACTATAGCACGCCGTTTTTCATCATTTTTGAGGATTTGAAGAAAATTCAAAATTTCAAAAAACATGGGTATAGCCCAATCGTTTTTTGAATTTTTGAAAAAATGTTATCCTCATTTTTCATCATTTTTGAACATGGGCTATAGCCCCTACCGTACGGCATACTATAGCACGCCGTTTTTCATCATTTTTGAGGATTTGAAGAAAATTCAAAATTTCAAAAAACATGGGTTATAGCCAATCGTTTTTTGAATTTTTGAAAAAGATGTTATCCTCATTTTTCATCATTTTGAACATGGGCTATAGCTCCTACCGTACGGCATACTATAGCACGCCGTTTTTCATCATTTTTGAGGATTTGAAGAAAATTCAAAATTTCAAAAAACATGGGTTATAGCCCATCGTTTTTGAATTTTTGAAAAAAATGTTATCCTCATTTTTCATCATTTTTGAACATGGGCTATAGCCCCTACCGTACGGCATACTATAGCACGCCGTTTTTCATCATTTTTGAGGATTGAAGAAAATTCAAAATTTCAAAAACATGGGTTATAGCCCATTGTTTTTTGAATTTTTGAAAAAAATGTTATCCTCATTTTTCATCATTTTTGAACATGGGCTATAGCCCCTACCTTACGGCATACTATAGCACGCCGTTTTTCATCATTTTTGAGGATTTGAAGAAAATTCAAAATTTCAAAAAACATGGGTTATAGCCCATCGTTTTTTGAATTTTTGAAAAAAATGTTATCTCATTTTTCATCATTTTTTGAACATGGTGCTATAGCCCCTACCGTACGGCATACTATAGCACGCCGTTTTTCATCATTTTTGAGGATTTGAAGAAAATTCAAAATTTCAAAAAACATGGGTTATAGCCCATCGTTTTTTGAATTTTTGAAAAAAATGTTATCCTCATTTTTCATCATTTTTGAACATGGGCTATAGCCCCTACCGTACGGCATACTATAGCACGCCGTTTTTCATCAGTTTTGAGATTTGAAGAAAATTCAAAATTTCAAAAAACATGGGTTATAGCCCATCGTTTTTTTGAATTTTTGAAAAAATGTTATCCTCATTTTTCATCATTTTTGAACATGGGCTATAGCCCCTACCGTACGGCATACTATAGCACGCCGTTTTTCATCATTTTTGAGGATTTGAAGAAAATTCAAAATTTCAAAAAACATGGGTTATAGCCCATCGTTTTTTGAATTTTTGAAAAAATGTTATCCTCATTTTTCATCATTTTTGACATGGGCTATAGCCCCTACCGTACGGCATACTATAGCACGCCGTTTTTCATCATTTTGAGGATTTGAAGAAAATTCAAAATTTCAAAAACATGGGTTATAGCCCATCGTTTTTTGAATTTTTGAAAAAAATGTTATCCTCATTTTTCATCATTTTTGAACATGGGCTATAGCCCCTACCGTACGGCATACTATAGCACGCCGTTTTTCATCATTTTTGAGGATTTTAAGAAAATTCAAAATTTCAAAAAACATGGTTATAGCCCATTGTTTTTTGAATTTTTGAAAAAAATGTTATCCTCATTTTTCATCATTTTTGAACATGGGCTATAGCCCCTACCGTACGGCATACTATAGCACGCCGTTTTTCATCATTTTTGAGGATTTGAAGAAATTCAAAATTTCAAAAAACATGGGTTATAGCCCATCGTTTTTTTATTTTTGAAAAAAATGTTATCCTCATTTTTCATCATTTTTGAACATGGGCTATAGCCCCTACCGTACGGCATACTATAGCACCCCGTTTTTCATCATTTTTGAGGATTTGAAGAAAATTCAAATTTCAAAAAACATGGGTTATAGCCCATCGTTTTTTAATTTTTGAAAAAATGTTATCCTCATTTTTCATCATTTTTGAACATGGGCTATAGCCCCTACCGTACGGCATACTATAGCACGCCGTTTTTCATCATTTTTGAGGATTTGAAGAAAATTCAAAATTTCAAAAACATGGGTTATAGCCCATTGTTTTTTGAATTTTTGAAAAAAAATGTTATCCTCATTTTTCATCATTTTTGAACATGGGCTATAGCCCCTACCGTTACGGCATACTATAGCACGCCGGTTTTTCATCATTTTTGAGGATTTGAAGAAAATTCAAAATTTCAAAAAACATGGGTTATAGCCCATCGTTTTTTGAATTTTTGAAAAAAATGTTATCCTCCTTTTTCATCATTTTTGAACATGGGCTATAGCCCTACCGTACGGCATACTATAGCACGCCGTTTTTCATCATTTTTGAGGATTTGAAGAAAATTCAAAATTTCAAAAACATGGGTTATAGCCCATTGTTTTTTGAATTTTTGAAAAAAATGTTATCCTCATTTTTCATCATTTTTGAACATGGGCTATAGCCCCTACCGTATGGCATACTATAGCACGCCGGTTTTTCATCATTTTTGAGGATTTGAAGAAAATTCAAAATTTCAAAAAACATGGGTTATAGCCCATCGTTTTTTGAATTTTTGAAAAAAATGTTATCCTCATTTTTCATCATTTTTGAACATGGGCTATAGCCCCTACCGTACGGCATACTATAGCACGCCGTTTTTCATCATTTTTTGAGGATTTGAAGAAAATTCAAAATTTCAAAAAACATGGGTTATAGCCCATCGTTTTTTGAAAAAAATGTTATCCTCATTTTTCATCATTTTTGAACATGGGCTATAGCCCCTACCTTACGGGCATACTATAGCACGCCGTTTTTCATCATTTTTGAGGATTTGAAGAAAATTCAAATTTCAAAAACATGGGTTATAGCCCATCGTTTTTTGAATTTTGAAAAAAATGTTATCCTCATTTTTCATCATTTTTGAACATGGGCTATAGCTCCTACCGTACGGCATACTATAGCACGCCGTTTTTCATCATTTTTGAGGATTGAAGAAAATTCAAAATTTCAAAAAACATGGTTATAGCCCATCGTTTTTGAATTTTTGAAAAAAATGTTATCCTCATTTTTCATCATTTTTGAACATGGGCTATAGCCCCTACCGTACGGCATACTATAGCACGCCGTTTTTCATCATTTTTGAGGATTTGAAGAAAAATTCAAAATTTCAAAAAACATGGGTTATAGCCCATTGTTTTTTGAATTTTTGAAAAAAAAATTATCCTCATTTTTCATCATTTTTGAACATGGGCTATAGCCCCTACCTTACGGCATACTATAGCACGCCGTTTTTCATCATTTTTGAGATTTGAAGAAAATTCAAAATTTCAAAAAACATGGGTTATAGCCCATCGTTTTTTGAATTTTTGAAAAAAATGTTATCCTCATTTTTCATCATTTTTGAACATGGGCTATAGCCCCTACCGTACGGCATACTATAGCACGCCGTTTTTCATCATTTTGAGGATTTGAAGAAAATTCAAAATTTCAAAAACATGGGTTATAGCCCATCGTTTTTTGAATTTTTGAAAAAAAATGTTATCCTCATTTTTCATCATTTTTGAACATGGGCTATAGCTCCTACCGTCGGCATACTATAGCACGCCGTTTTTCATCATTTTTGAGGATTTGAAGAAAATTCAAAATTTCAAAAAACATGGGTTATAGCCCATCGTTTTTGAATTTTGAAAAAAATGTTATCCTCATTTTTCATCATTTTTGAACATGGGCTATAGCCCCTACCGTACGGCATACTATAGCACGCCGTTTTTCATCATTTTTGAGGATTTGAAGAAAATTCCAAATTTCAAAAAACATGGGTTATAGCCCATTGTTTTTTTGAATTTTTGAAAAAAATGTTATCCTCATTTTTCATCATTTTTGAACATGGGCTATAGCCCCTACCTTACGGCATACTATAGCACGCCGTTTTTCATCATTTTTGAGATTTGAAGAAAATTCAAAATTTCAAAAAATCATGGGTTATAGCCCACGTTTTTTGAATTTTGAAAAAAATGTTATCCTCATTTTCATCATTTTTGAACATGGGCTATAGCCCCTACCGTACGGCATACTATAGCACGCCGTTTTTTCATCATTTTTGAGGATTTGAAGAAAATTCAAAATTTCAAAAAACATGGGTTATAGCCATCGTTTTTTGAATTTTTGAAAAAAATTGTTATCCTCATTTTTCATCATTTTGAACATGGCTATAGCCCCTACCGTACGGCATACTATAGCACGCCGTTTTTCATCATTTTTGAGGGATTTGAAGAAAATTCAAAATTTCAAAAAACATGGGTTATAGCCCATCGTTTTTTGAATTTTTGAAAAAAAGTTATCCTCATTTTTCATCATTTTTGAACATGGGCTATAGCCCCTACCGTACGGCATACTATAGCACGCGGTTTTCATCATTTTTGAGGATTTGAAGAAAATTCAAAATTTCAAAAAACATGGGTTATAGCCCATTGTTTTTTGAATTTTTGAAAAAAATGTTATCCTCATTTTTCATCATTTTTGAACATGGGCTATAGCCCCTACCTTACGGCATACTATAGCACGCCGTTTTCATCATTTTTGAGGATTTGAAGAAAATTCAAAATTTCAAAAAACATGGGTTATAGCCCATCGTTTTTTGAATTTTTGAAAAAAATGTTATCCTCATTTTTCATCATTTTTGAACATGGGCTATAGCCCCTACCGTACGGCATACTATAGCACGCCGTTTTTCATCATTTTTGAGGATTTGAAAGAAAATTCAAAATTTCAAAAACATGGGTTATAGCCCATCGTTTTTTGAATTTTTGAAAAAATGTTATCCTCATTTTTTCATCATTTTTGAACATGGGCTATAGCCCCTACCGTACGGCATACTATAGCACGCCGTTTTTCATCATTTTTGAGGATTTGAAGAAAATTCAAAATTTCAAAAAAACATGGGTTATAGCCCATCGTTTTTTGAATTTTTGAAAAAATGTTATCCTCATTTTTCATCATTTTTGAACATGGGCTATAGCCCCTACCGTACGGCATACTATAGCACGCCGTGTTTTCATCATTTTTGAGGATTTGAAGAAAATTCAAAATTTCAAAAAACATGGGTTATAGCCCTCGTTTTTTGAATTTTTGAAAAAAATGTATCCTCATTTTTCATCATTTTTTAACATGGCTATAGCCCCTACCGTACGGCATACTATAGCACGCCGTTTTTCATCATTTTTGAGGATTTGAAGAAAATTCAAAATTTCAAAAAACATGGGTTATAGCCCATCGTTTTTTGAATTTTTGAAAAAATGTTATCCTCATTTTCATCATTTTTGAACATGGGCTATAGCCCCTACCGTACGGCATACTATAGCACGCCGTTTTTCATCATTTTTGAGGATTTGAAGAAAATTCAAAAATTTCAAAAAACATGGGTTATAGCCCATCGTTTTTTGGAATTTTTGAAAAAAAATGTTATCCTCATTTTTCATCATTTTTTGAACATGGGCTATAGCTCCTACCGTACGGCATACTATAGCACGCCGTTTTTCATCATTTTTGAGGATTTGAAGAAAATTCAAAATTTCAAAAAACATGGGTTATAGCCCATCGTTTTTTGAATTTTTGAAAAAATGTTATCCTCATTTTTCATCATTTTGAACATGGGCTATAGCCCCTACCGTACGGCATACTATAGCACGCCGTTTTTCATCATTTTTGAGGATTTGAAGAAAATTCAAAATTTCAAAAAAACATGGGTTATAGCCCATTGTTTTTTGAATTTTTGAAAAAAATGTTATCCTCATTTTTCATCATTTTTGAACATGGGCTATAGCCCCTACCTTACGGCATACTATAGCACGCCGTTTTTCATCATTTTTGAGGATTTGAAGAAAATTCAAATTTCAAAAAACATGGGTTATAGCCCATCGTTTTTTGAATTTTGAAAAAAATGTTATCCTCATTTTTCATCATTTTTGAACATGGGCTATAGCCCCTACCGTACGGCATACTATAGCACGCCGTTTTCATCATTTTTGAGGATTTGAAGAAAATTCAAAATTTCAAAAAACATGGGTTATAGCCCATCGTTTTTTGAATTTTTGAAAAAAAAATTATCCTCATTTTTCATCATTTTTGAACATGGGCTATAGCCCCTACCGTTACGGCATACTATAGCACGCCGTTTTTCATCATTTTTGAGGATTTGAAGAAAATTCAAAATTTCAAAAAACATGGGTTATAGCCCATCGTTTTTTGAATTTTTGAAAAAATGTTATCCTCATTTTTCATCATTTTTGAACATGGGCTATAGCCCCTACCGTACGGCATACTATAGCACGCCGTTTTTCATCATTTTTGAGGATTTGAAGAAATTCAAAATTTCAAAAAACATGGGTTATTGCCCATTGTTTTTTGAATTTTTGAAAAAAATGTTATCCTCATTTTTCATCATTTTTGAACATGGGCTATAGCCCCTACCGTACGGCATACTATAGCACCCCGTTTTTCATCATTTTTGAGGATTTGAAGAAAAATTCAAAATTTCAAAAAACATGGGTTATAGCCCATCGTTTTTTGAATTTTGAAAAAAATGTTATCCTCATTTTTCATCATTTTTGAACATGGCTATAGCCCCTACCGTACGGCATACTATAGCACGCCGTTTTTCATCTTTTTGAGGATTTGAAGAAAATTCAAAATTTCAAAAACATGGGTTATAGCCCATCGTTTTTTGAATTTTTGAAAAAAATGTTATCCTCATTTTTCATCATTTTTTAACATGGGCTATAGCCCCTACCGTACGGCATACTATAGCACGCCGTTTTTCATCAATTTTTGAGGATTTGAAGAAAATTCAAAATTTCAAAAAACATGGTTATAGCCTTGTTTTTGAATTTTTGATAAAAATGTTATCCTCATTTTTCATCATTTTTGAACATGGGCTATAGCCCCTACCGTACGGCATACTATAGCACGCCGTTTTTCATCATTTTTTGAGGATTTGAAGAAAATTCAAAATTTCAAAAAAACATGGGTATAGCCATTTTTTTGAATTTTGAAAAAAATGTTATCCTCATTTTTCATCATTTTTGAACATGGGCTATAGCCCCTACCGTACGGCATACTATAGCACGCCCGTTTTTAATCATTTTTGAGGATTTGAAGAAATTCAAAATTTCAAAAAACATGGGTTATAGCCCATCGTTTTTTGAATTTTTGAAAAAAATGTTATCCTCATTTTTCATCATTTTTGAACATGGGCTATAGCCCTACCGTACGGCATACTATAGCACGCCGTTTTTCATCATTTTTGAGGATTTGAAGAAAATTCAAAATTTCAAAAAACATGGGTTATAGCCCATCGTTTTTTGAATTTTTTGAAAAAAATGTTATCCTCATTTTTCATCATTTTGAACATGGGCTATAGCTCCTACCGTACGGCATACTATAGCACGCTCGTTTTTCATCAATTTTGAGGATTTGAAGAAAATTCAAAATTTCAAAAAACATGGGTTATAGCCCATCGTTTTTTGAATTTTTGAAAAAAATGTTATCCTCATTTTTCATCATTTTTGAACATGGGCTATAGCCCCTACCGTACGGCATACTATAGCACGCCGTTTTTCATCATTTTTGAGGATTTGAAGAAAATTCAAAATTTCAAAAAACATGGGTTATAGCCCATTGTTTTTGAATTTTTGAAAAAAATGTTATCCTCATTTTTCATCATTTTTGAACATGGGCTATAGCCCTACCTTACGGCATACTATAGCACGCCGTTTTTCATCATTTTTGAGGATTTGAAGAAAATTCAAAATTTCAAAAAACATGGGTTATAGCCCATCGTTTTTTGAATTTTTGAAAAAATGTTATCCTCATTTTTCATCATTTTTGAACATGGGCTATAGCCCCTACCGTACGGCATACTATAGCACGCCGTTTTTCATCATTTTTGAGGATTTGAAGAAAAATCAAAATTTCAAAAAACTTGGGTTATAGCCCATCGTTTTTGAATTTTTGAAAAAAAAATTATCCTCATTTTTCATCATTTTTGAACATGGCTATAGCCCCTACCGTACGGCATACTATAGCACGCCGTTTTTTCATCATTTTTGAGATTTGAAGAAAATTCAAAATTTCAAAAAACATGGGTTATAGCCCATCGTTTTTGAATTTTTGAAAAAAATGTTATCCTCATTTTTCATCATTTTTGAACATGGGCTATAGCCCCTACCGTACGGCATACTATAGCACGCCGTTTTTCATCATTTTTGAGGATTTGAAGAAAATTCAAAATTTCAAAAAACATGGGTTATAGCCCATTGTTTTTTGAATTTTTGAAAAAAATGTTATCCTCATTTTCATCATTTTTGAACATGGGCTATAGCCCCTACCGTACGGCATACTATAGCACGCCGTTTTCATCATTTTGAGGATTGAAGAAATTCAAATTTCAAAAAACATGGGTTATAGCCCATCGTTTTTTTGAATTTTTGAAAAAAAATGTTATCCTCGTTTCTCATCATTTTGGACCATGGGCTATAGCCCATATCGTACGGCATACGTTCTAGTCTCCTGAAGAACATTTCACTGTCCATCTAAATTCCAAACGGATGGTTAAATATAAGTTCCCGATCATACCTTACATGCCAGTGTGGCACAGGGGATAACCTGCGGTTTATAAACAGAACATTCAGGGGTTCAAGTCTCCTGAAGAACATTTTCACTGTCCATCTAAATTCCAACGGATGGTTAATATAAGTTCCCGATCATACCTTACATGCCAGTGTGGCACAGGGAGATAAACCTGGGGTTTATAAACAGAACATTCAGGGTTCAAGTCTCCTGAAGAACATTTTCACTGTCCATCTAAATTCTAAACGGATGGTTAAATATAAGTTCTCGATCATACCTTACATGCCAGTGTGGCACAGGAGATAAACCTGGGGTTTATAAACAGAACATTCAGGGTTCAAGTCTCCTGAAGAACATTTTCACTGTCCATCTAATTCCAAACGGATGGTTAAATATAAGTTCTCGATCATACCTTACATGCCAGTGTGCACAGGGGATAAACCTGGGGTTTATAACAGAACATTCAGGGTTCAAGTCTCCTGAAGAACATTTTCACTGTCCATCTAAATCCAAACGGATGGTTAAATATAAGTTCCCGATCATACCTTACATGCCAGTGTGGCACAGGAGATAAACCTGGGGTTTATAAACAGAACATTCAGGGTTCAAGTCTCCTGAAGAACATTTTCACTGTCCATCTAAATTCTAAACGGATGGTTAAATATAAGTTCTCGATCATACCTTACATGCCAGTGTGGCACAGGAGATAAACCTGGGGTTTATAAACAGAACATTCAGGGTTCAAGTCCCTGAAGAACATTTTCACTGTCCATCTAAATTCCAAACGATGGTTAAATATAAGTTCCCGATCATACCTTACATGCCAGTGTGGCACAGGAGATAAACCTGGGGTTTATAAACAGAACATTCAGGGTTCAAGTCTCCTGAAGAACATTTTCACTGTCCATCTAAATTCTAAACGGATGGTTAAATATAAGTTCTCGATCATACCTTACATGCCAGTGTGGCACAGGAGATAACCTGGGGTTTATAAACAGAAGACATTCAGGTTCAAGTCTCCTGAAGAACATTTTCACGTCCATCTAAATTCTAAACGGTGGTTAAATATAAGTTCCCGATTGTAACCTTACATGCCAGTGTGGCACAGGAGATAAACCTGGGGTTTATAACAGAACATTCAGGGTTCAAGTCTCCTGAAGAACATTTTCACTGTCCATCTAAATTCTAAACGGCTGGTTAAATATGAGTTCCCGATTGTAACCTTACATGCCAGTGTGGCACAGGAGATAAACCTGGGGTTTATAACAGAACATTCAGGGTTCAAGTCCTCCTGAAGAACATTTTCACTGTCCATCTAAATTCCAACGGATGGTTAAATATAAGTTCTCGATCATACCTTACATGCCAGTGTGGCACAGGGGATAAACCTGGGGTTTATAACAGAACATTCAGGGTTCAAGTCTCCTGAAGAACATTTTCACTGTCCATCTAAATTCTAAACGGATGGTTAAATATAAGTTCTCGATCATACCTTACATGCCAGTGTGGCACAGGAGATAAACCTGGGGTTTATAAACAGAACATTCAGGGTTCAAGTCTCCTGAAGAACATTTTCACGTCCATCTAAATTCTATACGGATGGTTAAATATAAGTTCCCGATTGTAACCTTACATGCCAGTGTGGCACAGGAGATAAACCTGGGGTTTATAAACAGACATTCAGGGTTCAAGTC